>NC_091187.1:10565488-10652259 GCF_040958095.1 Procambarus clarkii
TGTTTTGATTATGACATATGGTGGGTTAAGATCCACAGGATCGAGTACGTTCTCTTGGTTAGGCTCTTCCACTTTGTCTCTTCACAGCAGAGGGAATGGCAGACAAGAATGCTTTCCTGTGGGTTTGGGAGGCTACAATTAGACGTTTGCCTCAACACCAAGTCGCAAACTTCAGGGGCCAGATTCACAAAGCAGTTATGCAAGTACTAACGAACGTGTACGTCTTTCCTCATTCGTTGACGACTTTGATTACATTTTTTAAACAGTTTACAAGCACGAAAATTTCCCAATCAATTGTTATTGTTATAAACGGCCACCTGGTGCTTCAGAGCTCATTAACTGTTTAATAATTGTAGACAAAGCCACCAAAGATTGACAAAATATGTACAGGTACGCAAGAACTTGCGTAACTATTTCGTGAATCTGGCCCCTGGTATATATGGTCCACTTTCAGACTACAAGATGCTCAGTGGCTGCCCTTCACCCGAGGTGGTCATGGTGGATTTCTGTACAGTATTATAAATCTTTTGCTTCAAGGTGTTCTTCCTATGGCTTCCAGGTTGGGGACCAACTGGCCATGTCATTCTCCAGTCTCCTTTGTAGCCAGTTCACACATACCATGTGATACCATGGGATCAGCCCATGGTATCACATGGGCTTCATATCAGCTTCACACACTTTGGCTCTTCCAGTTTCTTTTTTCAGAGGCTTCACCTTGTGATAATCTGCCACTGCAAATTGTCTTTTGCTGTCCAGACCTTGACCTATTCCTCGACTTTAACCTAGTGCTTCTTGCTATTATTTTGGCCTGTTGATCCTCTATGTTTAGCCATTTTGTCCTCTACAATCTCTATAATGCCCTACAATGCCTCTACACTGTGTCTATAATGCCTGGCCAGATGCCCTACAATGCCTGGCAAGATGCTCTACAATGCCTCTACAACACTATATTAGCCAAGAAGCACCAATGCACAGACACTTAGCCAGAGGAGGAAGAGCCTCCCAGCAAGAGACATTTCATTATACATAACATTTTATCTTGAGCATGCTTTAATGTTTATTATACAAATCAAAACTCCATATTTATTTTTCAACCGACATAAACATTAGGTAGACAATATAAACATTACATCCACTCATCGTGAAATATACCATCTATTACGCACACATTTTCTGAATAAGGAAACCAAGTGCCATGTGAAAAGTAACTTTAAAATATGATTGTCGGCAAAATATTTAAGTTAGATAACCTTAGAGCAATGCTTTTGCATCTCGTGTCCTTCCTTCACACCCTGTCATTCAGTAGCCTTCCCATCCTCATTCCATAGTGACTAATAGCAAAGATTCCATGATACAGAATTATTGGACATTTATTCTGCTCAAATGACATCTAGGAAATGGTTATATTTACCGGTTATCTCCGAAGATTCAAAATCACCTCACGCATTCAAGGGATTTCCAATCAAGATATTCAGGATGGAGGCAAGTACCAATTTAACAGGTGAAAGAGTATGACTAGCTTTATGTCAATGGAAACTGGGTCAGCAATTACAGAATTATGAATTCAGAGCACCAGCCCAGTTTCAAGATTAAAATCTCTTGCAATTTTGGTTATATTTTCCTCATACACAAGGAACAGGGGGCATTAATGCAAATAGTGCAGATGTATGTTCAACTTAAAATTAGTATATACTGTATTACAAATTGATCTGCAAACATTAGCATCCATGTGGAGGAGCTGCAGAAATAAAAACACCAGAGAAGCAAAGGAAGATACTAGAGAGCTGGGAATGAGTGTCTTAATGTGAGGAGAGAAGCAGAGAGACTATGAAAATGGCATCACAAGTAAAGGCATGACCCAACCAAAACTGCTCCACAGCTTCATCAGGAGGAAAACAGTAGTGAAGGAACAAGTGATGAAATTGAGAAAAGGGGAGAACAGATATACAGAGAATGACAAAGTGATGCGTAAAGAACTCTTCTAGAGATTCCAGGTCTTCACAATAGAGCACTAAGAAATCTGTACTAAGAGGTGGTGGTAAACCAAGCAACCTTGGAGGAATCTGAGCTTACCAGAGGTCAAAAGGAATCTAGAGCCTATGTGACAAAGGCTGTTGTCACATTCAAATATCAACTTTGCTGGTTAATATACTTGCATCCATATATACAGTACGCTCATTCTATCAACTCTTGCACATCACTTCAAATGCCATTTTTTCTAGCTCTTATTCTATATTACTATTCTTCGTACCTTGATCCTCACGGACAGCCCTCAGGAACTCTTCCAAGTCTTTGGACTTGGCAGTGTCTGTTGCTGCTGCCTTGACCTCTTCTTCAAGCCTGTCAAGCTGCTCCTTTGGTAGGTGCGCAAATCGTCCTAAAAGAAAATGCTGGTTTGATACTACAGTAGTCCAATACATCTTTTATTTAATTCATTACAATAAACCAAACATCTTACTCAAAGATCAGTTTAAGACTTTTGTTTACTTGTGAACATAAAAGTATATAGAATTATAGTAGTACTACAACACTACAGCATATCTTAGAGACAAAAAAAAGTTTATGGATACCATTGTCAGAAATTTCTGACAGCATTTACTAACTTTTAATACAATATGCATAAATAATGTTGCTGCTTTGTTGCTGCATTGGAGGCCTGGTCGAGGACCGGGCCGCTGGGACGCTAAGCCCCGAAATCATCTCGAGGTAAGGTAACTGCCGTTTTGTATTAATCCAAAATTAACTTAATTACTTTAGTTACTCATTCAGAGAAACTATGTGGCAATTCTCTCCAGAAAATGAGATTATATTTACACTGTCAAAATTAATTTAATACCCACATGATTAATCAATAAATACTTAATTCAACAGTCTCAGGACAAATTACTAAATTATTAGTCATCAAGTGAGTTAGAATAGACTCCTCCTAATTATTAATAGGACTCCGAACCATTTTTGGGGGATGCGTCCTGAGGGAGGAGGAGGAACGCTATTAGTGCACTTGCCCCTGGAGATGAAACATATCGTGTGGTATGTCGTGCCGAAATACTGAGCCTCCCACTACGATTACTCACTCCACCTGCAAGTCCAAGAAAGCAGTGTGACTCGCACTAATCACTATTTACTGCCACGACTTGACACAACTAAGTGCAGAGTTCTGTTTTTTCCTATTAGCCCAATTTTTGGTCAATAGTTACTGTGTCTAGGATTAAATCGTTATTCGGTAGGACACCACCACCCGCAAGGATAAAGGTTCTTGATCTCAATTTAATCTTGTGTGTTATAATCTAATTATATCTGTAGTTTATTTTCACAGGTAAATTGCGAGCATGTGAGGAATTAAGCCGAGCTGTACTGTCCCTCGAACAGCCGCCATTAATACGGGTCCAGGACGGACTGCACGTGGTGGACCGAGTCTGATGCAATAAATTATAATCAAAGTCTGCTTAACAATTAAATAATTAATAAATTTAGTCAAAATAAGTACAAAGAAATTTTTCACTAGTAGATTTTCTCACAACCATCAAAACACTATCTATATAATCCTGTCATTTGCTCAATGTTGGCATCAAAAGGATCAAGTTGTAAAAAATACACCAACCTAAAAATCCCCTCCATGGACCACATGACAATTACCAAAAAGCCCCCATTTTCAGTGGCCTCAACAGAATGGAAGAGCCTAAAAACTGCACGTGACGATGTCGACGCCATCTGTTGAGCGCACCCGACCCCATTTACTGTTCCCGGTGGATTGCTGTGATCTTACCGACACCTGTATAGTTTCTTTCTCACTATTCATCTTTAATCCTCAGAAGTGATATGGTTGGTACCTTGGGCGACAGGAATTGGATCACTCAGGGCAGTCCTGAACTCAAGACATGTTCCGGTGGGAACAAGTGGCCGAGTCGTCGTAGACCGACTGGTCTGTGATACTTAGTGAATTACTGTATTGGTGATTGGACCAACCTATTCCAGGACAACCAAATCGAGTTACGAGATGGAATTAACATCTGTTAAGGCTTGTTAAAAGTGAACCCTGCCAGTGTGTTGCTGGAAGTGGTGTTTTGGCACCATGACAATACTGTAGAGGACTGGCCCATAATCTACTGAGAAAAGGTGATCGCCGGCATCAGGACCATAAAAGACAGACTCGGGGAGGGAGCCTCAAGTGGTGTACGATAGAAGATAGAAGTGGACTCGCCAGGAAAAAAGATTGCAGAAGTTTTTATACTGTCCTGTGTGAAAGTGACATGCTGTGTTATATGCTGTACATTTGTATATATACATTTAAGATGTATGTTTTTATTCATACATACTGCAATGGGGACCATTTGACAGTTGAATTTTGAACTTTAGCACTGTTTTGGCATTTATGGCTTTTCCAGATAGGCAATTCTGTGGGATTTCACACCCTAGGAGTGAAGAAAAATTTCCCCTTTTCTGTCCTACATTGTGCATTATTGACCTTCAAGCTGTTGCTTCTGTGTTACATTTGACCTTTTAAAGAAGTGGCCTAGATCTTTATGTAATCTTTCAATTACAGTAATTCAGTACATACTGTATTTTAAAGGTATAGACAAGAGCCGCAGTTACTTCTGGTTTGTAGTTAGTCGTGAGGCTTTCAACCTTGCTTGGTATGGAAGTTTTTGTGATAAAATCTTGGGAACAGAACAGGGATCAAACCAGAATCCTCAATAACCCTAGATGTGCATCTTAAGCCATGCACTGATATGGTGAAGGTTACATAACCTGGTATCTGCACGAATCCACTAGGAATCCAGAGGTACCGAGCTTGTAGACAATCAGTTTTACATGTAATCCACATACTCTGGTGTTGGTAATAAGAGCTCTCCACCAAATTCTCCTGTAAAATCAGCAGGGACATACACACGACACTGGAATAGGCACAATATCATGGGATATTCTGGTTCAATCCCCCCCCGTTAATTTTACAGAAGCATTTGGTGGAGAACTATTACCTACACCAGAGTATGTGGATTACAAGTAAAACTTTGATTGTCTACCAGCTTTGTGCCTCTAGATTCCCAGTGGATCTGGATAGATCACAATTTAAGTTACCTTAAGCACACCATGGTCCATGGTTACAGTACATATTTAGGGTTATGCAGAATGCTGGTTTGATCATTGTCCTGCTCTAAAAGACTCTGATATATCATGCTACAGTATTGTAATTTCATTTTGTTTGGAGATTTTTGTTGCTGTACAATTAACTTTCCCACAGCAGTTATGTCTTTTTGAAGGCAAGGTCTACATACTTGGTTACAGTAGTCCAGGTGAGTGCAACACAGGTTTGTACAGCTTAATAACCCCTTTTTTCTAGAAGTCCAAAGGTGGACATTATAAATTCTTAAGGTTTGTTTTGCCATCTTTTATTATAGCTACTTACTAAGCAACTTTTTAATGATTTTTTTCCACTTCCCACCTTAACACACATTTTAGTCAAATTTCACGTGCTTTGTAACTTATGTCAATGTATAATACAAACACCGTTGGCAACAAGATGGAACCTTGCAGAAAACTTGAGTAATTACAAAAATTTTATAGTCTATTCACTTCCATTTAGGACAAACTTTTAGCTTCTTGTTTTAACCATAGTTTTATCTATTCTAGAATTTTGTCATTTATTGAGTGCTTACAGTTTGTGACAGTCTTTGTGGTACCTTACTAAAGGCTTTAGAGAAGTTCATGCCTACATCTACTGGATTAAAAAACATTGGGTGAAACAGTAAGGAATCTTGCCTTCCATTATTATTTATCTTATTTCTATGTGCAAAAAAAAATATGTAGTCAATATTATGAAATGCGTAAATGCTAAACAAATATTTACCCGCTTCTTTTGCTGCTGCAAATTCCTTCAAATATTTTTGCACCTGACCAGGGGGTATCTTTGGCTTGCTTGGAACACCAGGTTGGTCTAATCTTGCTTGGGCTTCCTAAACAAATACAAAAAATAAACAATTATACAAAATGATTATAGGTTATACAATTTATATCATTAATATATCTTTAATGGATGACACTAGAACTGGTTAATACTGGTCGAATGTAAATAAAAAATGAATTACTTACCAACTTTTGTTTTTGGAAGGAATATGGGACATACGGTGGAGCCTCGTGCCTATGCCTCTTGAAAAGGCTCTGCAATAGGCCGAAAAAGAAAATTAAAAAAATTGAAATTGCAGCATTAGCAGCACCCTCCAATAATTTTAAAGCCTTTAAACAAAATAAATGTGTGCTTAAAATACTATATATTTAGTATTATACAGTCATCCAAAACAAACAACATGCAGATGCCAAGCTGGTACTACAGTACAGTATTACATAATTTAAAGCACCATTGTTTTAGCTGTACGAAAAAGCCAGCAAAGCTGACAGAACTAAGGCAAGCATTCAGCACCAAGTTCACTATCTGGTTATTACCTGTGCTGTGCACTAGTTATGACTACTGTACTTTGGTATGCAAATGATAGCAAATATTAGTTGTATTCAAGTTGAATACATTTTTAATTATTATTTGCGATAGGATTAAATCCCTAATTATACTTATGGTTTGGAAGCCAATACAAATGTCATGAGTTTTGCAATGGGTGCATGGTGAGGGTACAGTACCTACAGTGACAGATGCAAAATATATCCATAACATGAACTATAAAAACAGTCATGGTGACAAAACCATTAATGCCGATATCAAATACATAATGGTGACTGACAGGAAGATTGTGGCAATATGATTTATAGATAACAGTATGGAGTACAGTAGGTAATTACAGCATGCTCAAGTTAACAAGTATTGTTCAGATAATTGTATGATAAATTCCATTGTGTTTATTAACTAGAAAATGACAATAGCATGTTAAACGTTTGCAATAATCATTGAAGTAGAATATATCACACTAGTGTGATTTCTTAGTGTATTTGAAGGGAGCATTTGGAGAATTCATCATCAACACCAGTGTATGCACGTAATTTATAAAACATTGGATTGGCTATGAGCTCTGTACCTCAAGACACTGTGGGTTCAGGGGAACCCCTGGGTTAAATTACTTATATCATGGTCCAATGGGTTTAGGTGTACACTGAGGTGACCCAGGATGATGGTTCGATCCCCCATCCTGGTCCAATAATTTTAACAAGGCAATGAGAAGAAATATTACAAACAGGAATTGTGCAATTATGATTCAGTCATTGCATATGCAAGCACTGACAGGAAGGTGTAGAATCAATGAATGTCTTCCATTTCCCTTCAGTCACATGCCTATCATATTGGGCTTGTGGCACTTTAGCAAAGTCCAGATTTATTAATAACATTTACTTTTCCTCACTCCCTATCCTACCACTTTTCATGGCTCCCTGTGGACACATTCTTCATACTTTAAACATGCAGATGATCACCATAAAATATGTAAATTGTGTTGAATGTATGTAACATGAAGATACAGTTTAAAAATGCTATTACTGAAACACGTTGAACAATAGCAAAGATGCAGCCAAGGTTGTGTAAATGATTTTGGTGTTATAACCAGTGTCATACAGGTGAAAGTACCTTAATACTATATCATTAGACTGTGTGACTGTACAGCGATGGTGCAGAGCACTACAATAATTTTAACCCTTAGACAGCAGCTATGGAGAAATGGTCATACCCAACTATGGAAAAAATTTATAGAATTTTAATTTGTATGCAGAATACAAGTAAAACAAAAATAAGTGAATATTTATTATTTCACTGGGTGGAGATGCTCCGTAAGTTTGCATCTGGCACTTGTCAACACCTGGTGCTTGACTTTGTTGATGCTACTCTATTTATTCTCTGTGTTTCATCACTTTTTTCCTTTATTTACATCCACAGAGAGCTTTTATATCCATATTTGCATCATACATATAAAACCCAGACAATAATTGTTTAAAATCATCATCATGATCACATTCCCCTACTAACATTCATGATGATATCTACATTTGTACCATGAAATGGTAGGATTTTTTTCATGGGTCAAGGTAAACTCCATTACAGTACATCCACACAGATCTATTATATCCATAATGACATACATGCAATACCCAGACAATGTTAAATCTTCATGTGATAACTGCATTACCCTGGGAATCAACAATTTATGATAACTGCTGTCTAAGGGTTAAGAGGTTAAGGACAACACATGTAAAGTGAAAGAAAGGCATACATTATGACTGTGGTGATAATGGAAATATTGGCTCTGAAGACCAACGTGGTAGTTGCCATTATTGTAAAATAAATAAATACCAGTGTTTATATTTAACACTGGATGGTTGAGCAAACATGCAATGTGTATTGGTGCAGAGATGCGGAACTGCACTCTGGTGCCTCACGCTCACAGTTCTCGAACCATCAAATTCCCTTGATGGAGCCAGTGCAACTGAAGTTTATTACCTTCCTGGAAGTGCCGGCACCCATTTACACCCAAAGTCAAGCGGAGCAGAGCAGCAAAGTCCCTTGCCCATGACGACATTACCCCATCCGAAGCTTGAACCCAAAAGGCCAGTGCTTTAACCCCTTGTCAAGGAGTATTATTATGAAAAACATTTATACTATGATGGATGAGAACATTAAAAAAAAAATACCAGCTGATAGCTTGTGTGACAGCAGAAGCATGAGAATGATTAGGAGATAATGGTCTTACATCTATGTATCGAGCATGTTCTATCTGGAAACAATGTTGAGGTGACCACATGAGCAATCTTCAAGATATTTTGAATAGCCTACTTTCAAGACATCCAATCCTTATAGACCATAACTAAACGTTTGTCGAGGAATTCCGTATATTGGTGGAAAGGTGTAATGCCCTTAAATACAGTAGTACAGGTAACATATAATCTATTATTTTATCCATTCCACTCCATTAAAGTAAGCAACACTGTACTTCTAAATATTTTACACAATTAAGGATAAAAATTAAAAGCAACAGTGGATACAGAAATTTAAGTGTTCATAGCACAAACAGTAACAGCCTCAGAGTATCAAACGACAAATACAAAGTCAAGAATACTGCAAAGCAATACAGTACCCCCGCAACCCATTCTTGCACCTGCTTATAGTCAATATCTTGCTTATGAATAAGTGCATATGTGACATACTAATTTATTGTGAATATTTGAGTTTACCTTGAAAAGCTGAATAGAAAACCACAACCTAACCTTCTTAGTATGTTAAGATATTACAATTAGTACTGAACCTATACCTATATTGATATTATAGTTTTATAAAAATAATAAAACAAAACTAAAATATTTAAATAAATTGTAAACTCAGGATATTGTCAAATTTTGTATAAAATCTCTATTGTTTAATAAAATTGAGAGGAAAAGTTAGTGCCTTTAAAAAAATATGGCTTGGAATGTGACATATGTACTTATTTATACGCAAAATAGTATAAGCATAGTCATATGTACTGTCTTGTGCAAGAGCGGGTTGCCCCCCCCCCCCCCCAAGGTATCAAAAGTGAGAGTATCTATTTGACCATGGAAATGTTAGATAATTTTCCTACTCTTGCAGTTAGGGTCGAGTATTGCCGATAGGATCACGAACACTAGCATAGATGTGGGTGATGATCTTGGTAGTGGTAGTGATAATGTTGACAGACATTGGGGGGGGGGGGGGGGGGGGGGGGGATTATCAGAATACTGTACTGATAATTACTAATTATCAGTAATGAGGCTGCTTGTTTACTTCATCAATAACTTTAGCCTTGAAAGGTCTTTGTTTGCAACCGATTCGGTCCACAGGCAGGAGAGAAATGGTTGGGCTTGTTTTCTTTCACCTGATGCCTCTGGTCACTTAACACTACAATAAGGTACCAGGAAGTTAAGCAACTGATTGTTTCATCCTAAGAAAAGTTAGTACAGTAGTTGGCCTACAGGGACCTCAATAACCTTAAGGTCAGGGTTCCTGTCCCCCAACAACTGAAATGATGACAGAAAAATCCATGCAGTTTACATCAACTACTTCACTGTATTAGTGTTCTTGTCAACGAGGAAAGTACTGTACAGATGATCGACTATGGGGTTCCGATACCTGCATTTTACAGCGCCTATTACCTTTATTGTCATTTAAAAATATATATTCTTGAAAGTGAATATTTTTCTTATAAAGGTTAGCAATTAAGTGCAGTTAGATTGCACATGTGACCTCAAAAAAACATTGCTGTGAAAAATCTAGGGCATACATACTGCACAAGAAAATGACAAACATTAAAAAATAATGGAGAATTTGAGTATAAAATAAAATACTGTATGATGAAAGTGTAATGCGTGGTGGGTACATAACAAAAGTAATGTGCATGCCATTACAACGGCACTTTATGACTGCATCAAACTAGTCTACTAGGTAAACGGTGGCACTAACAAGTTATACTACAGTATACATGATGCTAGTCCTAAACAAATAAGGTGCAAATATGACTATTTATGTAAGATCTTGCACTGAGATGGCAATAAAGCATTTTTTCAAGACACGTATTTTATTTATTTATTTTTATTTATTTATTTATTTAATTTATTTTATTATATATATATATATATATATATATATATATATATATATATATATATATATATATATATATATATATATATATATATATATATATATATATATATATATATATATATAAACTATTCCCCCCCCCAACATTTTAAAATACTAAATACTGTACTGTGTAAAAAAATAAATATATAATCTTGCAAAGGAGAAAAAGACTTTCAACTGAGCAATGCAATTACAGTATAAGAATATTACATGACAATTCTATTGAATATTCATACAATCAGACAACAATACTATCATATCCAAAATACATTAGTGATGTATGCATTAGAAGATATAATGCATTAGAAGCATTAGAAAATATGCATTAGAAGACTTATTGAACAATTATCACAACATTTTTTTGACAAACTTCAGAGCCAATTTTTTTTAAATAAAACAAGCAAAATCAGCCACATTTCTAAAAGCATTTTCTTCCGTGAAATATTATTCGTTGGAAAATTAAAATGATTGCTAAACTACTGTACTATTATTTAACTAATTTTATGTAAATACACACATGTACAAACTTAAAGACAGAACTCGTGCAAATAAAATACCAAAACAACGAAACTAATATTAGAGCTAATGGTTATATAGGAAGTGCAAGCCAGGGGTAAACAAAACACGAGAGAAAGTTAAAAACAAAAAAAATACCAGAGTTCTGGAGGTTTGCCAGTGAGGGAGACTTGTGGCAAAGCTAGAATGTCGGCCTGGCAACCAAGGCCATGGTACTTCAACACAATTATATGCATTGTTGACGGCTGGTCACACTGTCAATCACAACATGCCCGTCCACAATCATATACAATAAGCAGTGGCAAACATGTCAATTAAAGAAAGCTAAAGACTGATTCGTTTAGCAAGAGAGAGAGGGGTGTGTGTGTGTGTGTGTGTGTGTGTTTGTGAGTGTAACCCAAGATGGGTGCTATTACAGGTATAGCCAGCCTGCCACCAGCCTCACACCCTGCTTGGACTTCCACTCTTATCAATGAAGTGCTCTTAAACAACTTATCAGTGCTGATATTACAGCAAAAAAATTCATTCTAGGATGTACGGAATATGTCTTTCCTCGATTTTGTTACAACGTATAATAAAGTTTTCCATTTTATGCCAAGATAAACAATCACTATACTGTACAATACATTTGAAAAACTTCTTACCAAGAAAGCCTTATAACACAAGATAGCTTAACATTAACTGACAAGTTTACTTGTTAAATACATTACAAATTTTATTCATTTAACCAGAACAAACATTGCAGAATTAAAGATTTTACTATAGGCAATTTGCATCAGGATAAAAAAAAAATTACCACGAGTTAAAATAAAACTTAACTTGCATTGTTTCTGCATTAGTGCTACTGCTACCACTACTGCTATCTCAAGATAACCACAAGCAAAGGCTACTTAGAGCAAGTTATAATTAAGTACATGAGTCACCTACATCTTAAACAGATTTATCTACAAGACAGAAAAGCAATCATTTCATTGTCTAAAGCAGGAATAAAAGTGAAAGCACAAATTTAATTCATCTGTACATGCAAAGTGAACACTAAGTACAATTACAATCAGTTATTCAATCATCTACTGTGGCTAAGGGAAATGGCTATCAATATTTGTGATAAGTTATTTCGATAATTTAACTTTCAAAATACAGGTATTAAACTTTATATTAAATTTAACATAGTATTAACTAAACATTTAAAATATTAGCTACATACGCATACATTTTCCCAGCAAAAAATTGCCTCAACATAAGATAGGGAGCATCAACATTCATATATCAACATTTTTTGCAATGTCAATCACAATAGTCAATGTTACTTCACAACAAATGTATTAAAAGAAAATTTTACTTTAAATTACTTTACCCAAACCTAGAAATTTAAAATATTACTAGAATGAAACATTATTAAGCTTGACTAAATATGGGGTGAATTTATAGATACTAGTCTACAAAATTACTCAAAAATCTTGTTTGTACATATTAAGTACTTGCCAAAACATTTACCAAAACGTACGTTGTGGATATTATAGTGGTGGCCAAGATATTAGCCACTCAAGTGTTGGTGATTAGTACAAGTTGAATCACTAGGTCATTTCCCCCTTATGTCTCCCTCACACATCTCCCTTCCCTGCACATGCCATATCTCCCCCCCCCACATCTCCCTCCCCTACACATGCCATTTCTCCCCCCACATCTCCCTCCCCTACACATGCCATTTCTCCCTCCCTTACACATGTCATTCTCCCCCCATCTCCCTCCCCTACACATGTCATACTCCCCCCATCTCCCTCCCCAATACACACCATTTCCCCCCCTCCCCACATCTCCCTTCCCCTACACAGGCCATTCCCCCCCCCCTTCTCCCTCCCCTACACAAGCCATTCCCCCCCCCAACTCCCTTCCCTACACAAGCCATTCCCACCTCTCCCTCCCCTACATACGCCATCCCCCCCCCCTCTCCCCTACACACACGCCATCCCCCCCCCCTCTCCCCTACACACACGCCATCCCCCCCCCCTCTCCCCTACACACACGCCATCCCCCCCCCTCTCCCCTACACACACGCCATCCCCCCCCCTCTCCCCTACACACACGCCATCCCCCCCCCTTCTCCCCTACACACACGCCATCCCCCCCCCTTCTCCCCTACACACACGCCATCCCCCCCCCTCTTCCCTACACACACGCCATCACCCCCCCTCTTCCCTACACACACGCCATCCCCCCCCCCTCTTCCCTACACAACGGCTAAATGGGGATAGAAATGAAGAAGACAGAAATTCTTTTTTTTACAAAGTGACAGGGACTGGAAAGCTTGTGAAATGGTACATAAAAACAAAGCAACAAGATCAGTAGTGGAAGGGGGAGTAAAGAGCAAAGGAAAAGGGAACATGTTCCTGAAAATTGTATATACCAACATAGATGGAGTGAGGTCAAAAACTTTGGAGTTGCAAGATATAATCCAGCTTAGGGTCCCAGATATTGTTGCATTATCAGAAACGAAACTTGAAGGAAATATAATAAATGAAGTCATATTCCCAAGAGGCTACTCAGTTTGGAGACGTGACAGGAAAACTAGGAAGGGAGGAGGAGTGGCTGTACTGGTGAAAAAACACCTGAAGGTAAAAGAGTTAATATTTGAAAACCCTCGAGATATTGACATAATGGCATTGCAGGTCTGGAATCAGGATGATAACCTGATAATTGTAAATACCTACAGCCCACCAGCAAGCAACACGTGGACAAAGGAAGAACTGGATGACAAACGAGAGGGCCTCATAGTGGTCATGAGAGATATTATTGTACAAGCAGATAAAGATAAATCACGACTGTTGATACTGGGGGACTTCAACTTTAGAGCAATAGACTGGGAGGCCTATGAAGCAAGAACGGAGGACTTTTGGACATGCAGATTTGTGAACCTCATTCTGGAGACATTCTTGTATCAACACATAAAGCAAGCCACAAGAATGAGGGAAGGAGATATACCGTCAGTACTGGATCTAGTATTCACCAGGAAAGAAGGAGAGATTTTTGACATCCAGTACCTTCCTCCCTTGGGAAAGAGTGATCACGTCCTGTTAGACATTAAATATGCTTTAAGATATCATCTAGAAGAAAATGGGGACAGTGAAACAGTTGATAAACTCGATTTAAAGAGAGGCAACTATGGGGAACTTCGAAATTTTTTTAATGAGTGTAATTGGACAGAAGTGTTGCTAGGCAGGGAAGTAAATGAAATGTATGCCAAATTTTTAAAACTATACGAGGAAGGCACACAAACATTCATACCAAAACAGAGATGCAGGACCAGAAAACAGGATTGGTTCGACAGAAATTGTGAGAGGGCAAGAGACCAAAAGACACAAAAATGGAATCAGTATAGGAAGAGGCCAAACCCCCAAACATACCAGCGATACAAAGATGCGAGAAACAATTATACAGCAGTAAGGAGAGAGGCAGAAAGAAATTTTGAAAAAGGGATAGCAGATAAATGTAAAACAGAACCGGGCCTATTCTACAAATTCATAAACAACAAATTGCAGGTAAAGGATAATATCCAGAGGTTGAAAATGGGAAACAGATTCACGGAAAATGAAAAGGAAATGTGTGAAACATTAAATGAAAAGTTCCAAAGTGTGTTTGTACAAAATGAAATCTTCAGAGAACCAGACACAATAAGAATTCCAGAGAACAACATAGAGCGGATAGAGGTGTCTAGAGATGAAGTGGAAAATATGCTAAAGGAGCTCGGGAGGAACAAAGCAGCTGGCCCAGATGGCGTTTCACCATGGGTTCTGAGAGAATGTGCATCTGAGCTCAGCATTCCACTTCACCTGATCTTTCAGGCATCCCTGTGTACAGGAATCGTAGCAGACGTGTGGAAACAGGCTAACATAGTTCCAATCTACAAAAGTGGCAGCAGGGAAGACCCCCTCAATTATAGACCTGTATCATTGACAAGTGTAATAGTGAAAGTATTGGAAAAGCTAATCAAAACTAAATGGGTAGAACACCTGGAGAGAAATGATATAATATCAGACAGACAGTATGGTTTTCGATCAGGAAGATCCTGTGTATCGAATTTACTCAGTTTCTATGATCGGGCCACAGAGATATTACAGGAAAGAGATGGCTGGGTTGACTGCATCTATCTGGACCTAAAAAAGGCTTTCGACAGAGTTCCACATAAGAGGTTGTTCTGGAAACTGGAAAATATTGGAGGGGTGACAGGTAAGCTTCTATCATGGATGAAAAATTTTCTGACTGATAGAAAAATGAGGGCAGTAATCAGAGGCAATGTATCGGAATGGAGAAATGTCACAAGTGGAGTACCACAGGGTTCAGTTCTTGCACCAGTGATGTTTATTGTGTACATAAATGATCTACCAGTTGGTATACAGAATTATATGAACATGTTTGCTGATGATGCTAAGATAATAGGAAGGATAAGAAATTTAGATGATTGTCATGCCCTTCAAGAAGACCTGGACAAAATAAGTATATGGAGCACCACTTGGCAAATGGAATTTAATGTTAATAAATGTCATGTTATGGAATGTGGAATAGGAGAACATAGACCCCACACAACCTATATATTATGTGAGAAATCTTTAAAGAATTCTGATAAAGAAAGAGATCTAGGAGTGGTTCTAGATAGAAAACTATCACCTGAGGACCACATTAAGAATATTGTGCAAGGAGCCTATGCAATGCTTTCTAACTTCAGAATTGCATTTAAATACATGGATGGTGATATACTAAAGAAATTGTTCATGACTTTTGTTAGGCCAAAGCTAGAATATGCAGCTGTTGTGTGGTGCCCATATCTTAAGAAGCACATCAACAAACTGGAAAAGGTGCAAAGACATGCTACTAAGTGGCTCCCAGAACTGAAGGGCAAGAGCTACGAGGAGAGGTTAGAAGCATTAAATATGCCAAAACTAGAAGACAGAAGAAAAAGAGGTGATATGATCACTACGTACAAAATAGTAACAGGAATTGATAAAATCGACAGGGAAGACTTCCTGAGACCTGGAACTTCAAGAACAAGAGGCCATAGATTTAAACTAGCTAAACACAGATGCCGAAGAAATATAAGAAAATTCACCTTCGCAAATAGAGTGGTAGACGGTTGGAACAAGTTAAGTGAGAAGGTGGTGGAGGCCAAGACCGTCAGTAGTTTCAAAGCGTTATATGACAAAGAGTGCTGGGAAGACGGGACACCACGAGCGTAGCTCTCATCCTGTAACTACACTTAGGTAATTACACTTAGGTAATTACACACGCCATCATCCCCCTCTTCCCTACACACACGCCATCATCCCCCTCTTCCCTACACACACGCCATCATCCCCCTCTTCCCTACACACACGCCATCCTCCCCCTCTTCCCTACACACACGCCATCCTCCCCCCCCCTCTTCCCTACACACACGCCATCCCCCCCCCTCTTCCCTACACACACGCCATCCCCCCCCCTCTTCCCTACACACACGCCATCACCCCCCCTCTTCCCTACACACACAACCATCCCACCCCCTCTTCCCTACACACACGCCATCCCCCCCCTCTTCCCTACACACACGCCATCCCCCCCCCTCTTCCCTACACACACGCCATCCCCCCCCTCTTCCCTACACACACGCCATCCCCCCCCTCTTCCCTACACACACGCCATCCCCCCCCCTCTTCCCTACACACACGCCATCCTCCCCCCTCTTCCTTCCCTACACACACGCCATCCTCCCCCCTCTTCCTTCCCTACACACACGCCATCCTCCCCCCTCTTCCTTCCCTACACACACGCCATCCTCCCCCCTCTTCCTTCCCTACACACACGCCATCCTCCCCCCTCTTCCCTACACACACGCCATCCTCCCCCCTCTTCCCTACACACACGCCATCTTCCCCCCTCTTCCCTACACACACGCCATCCCCCCCCTCTTCCCTACACACACGCCATCTTCCCCCCTCTTCCCTACACACACGCCATCTTCCCCCCTCTTCCCTACACACACGCCATCTTCCCCCCTCTTCCCTACACACACGCCATCTTCCCCCCTCTTCCCTACACACACGCCATCTTCCCCCCTCTTCCCTACACACACGCCATCTTCCCCACACACACGCCATCTTCCCCCCTCTTCCCTACACACACGCCATCTTCCCTACACACACGCCATCTTCCCCCCTCTTCCCTACACACACGCCATCTTCCCCCCTCTTCCCTACACACACGCCATCTTCCCCCCTCTTCCCTACACACACGCCATCTTCCCCCCTCTTCCCTACACACACGCCATCTTCCCCACACACACGCCATCTTCCCCCCTCTTCCCTACACACACGCCATCTTCCCCACACACACGCCATCTTCCCCCCTCTTCCCTACACACACGCCATCTTCCCCACACACACGCCATCTTCCCCCCTCTTCCCTACACACACGCCATCTTCCCCACACACACGCCATCTTCCCCACACACACGCCATCTTCCCCCCTCTTCCCTACACACAACGCCATCTTCCCCCTCTTCCCTACACACACGCCATCTTCCCCCCTCTTCCCTACACACACGCCATCTTCCCCCCTCTTCCCTACACACACGCCATCTTCCCCCCTCTTCCCTACACACACGCCATCTTCCCCCTCTTCCCTACACACACGCCATCTTCCCCCCTCTTCCCTACACACACGCCATCTTCCCCCCTCTTCCCTACACACACGCCATCTTCCCCCCTCTTCCCTACACACACGCCATCTTCCCCCCTCTTCCCTACACACACGCCATCTTCCCCCCTCTTCCCTACACACACGCCATCTTCCCCCCTCTTCCCTACACACACGCCATCTTCCCCCCTCTTCCCTACACACACGCCATCTTCCCCCCTCTTCCCTACACACACGCCATCTTCCCCCCTCTTCCCTACACACACGCCATCTTCCCCCCTCTTCCCTACACACACGCCATCTTCCCCCCTCTTCCCTACACACACGCCATCTTCCCCCCTCTTCCCTACACACACGCCATCTTCCCCCCTCTTCCCTACACACACGCCATCTTCCCCCCCTCTTCCCTACACACACGCCATCTTCCCCCTCTTCCCTACACACACGCCATCTTTCCCCCTCTTCCCTACACACACGCCATCTTCCCCCCTCTTCCCTACACACACGCCATCTTCCCCCCTCTTCCCTACACACACGCCATCTTCCCCCCTCTTCCCTACACACACGCCATCTTCCCCCCTCTTCCCTACACACACGCCATCTTCCCCCCTCTTCCCTACACACCACGCCATCTTCCCCCCCTCTTCCCTACACACACGCCATCTTCCCCCTCTTCCCTACACACACGCCATCTTTCCCCCTCTTCCCTACACACACGCCATCCCCCCCCTCTTCCCTACACACACGCCATCCCCCCCCTCTTCCCCTACACACACGCCATCCCCCCCCTCTTCCCTACACACACGCCATCCCCCCCTCTTCCCTACACACACGCCATCCCCCCCCTCTTCCCTACACACACGCCATCCCCCCCTCTTCCCTACACACGCCATCCCCCCCCCTCTTCCCTACACACACGCCATCCCCCCCCTCTTCCCTACACAACACGCCATCCCCCCCCTCTTCCCTACACACACGCCAACCCCCCCTCTTCCCTACACACACGCCATCCCCCCCCTCTTCCCTACACACACGCCATCCCCCCCCTCTTCCCTACACACACGCCATCCCCCCCCTCTTCCTTACACACGCCATCCCCCCCCTCTTCCCTACACACGCCATCCCCCCCCCCTCTTCCCTACACACACGCCATCCCCCCCTCTTCCCTACACACACGCCATCCCCCCCTCTTCCCTACACACACGCCATCCCCCCCTCTTCCTTACACACGCCATCCCTACCCTCTTCCCTACACACACGCCATCCCCCCCTCTTCCCTACACACACGCCATCCCCCCCCCCCTCTTCCCTACACACACGCCATCTTCCCCCCTCTTCCCTACACACACGCCATCCTCCCCCCTCTTCCCTACACACACGCCATCCCCCCATCTCTTCCCTACACACGCCATCCCCCCCCCTCTTCCCTACACACACGCCATCTTCCCCCCATTCCCTACACACGCCATCCTCCCCCCCTCTTCCCTACACACACGCCATCCCCCCCTCTTCCCTACACACGCCATCCCCCCCCTCTTCCCTACACACGCCATCCCCCCCTCTTCCCTACACACGCCATCCCCCCCCCCTCTTCCCTACACACGCCATCCCCCCCCCCTCTTCCCTACACACGCCATCCCCCCCCTCTTCCCTACACACGCCATCCCCCCCCCTCTTCCCTACACACGCCATCCCCCCCCCTCTTCCCTACACACGCCACCCCCCCCCCTCGTCCCTACACACGCCATCCCCCCCCTCTTCCCTACACACGCCATCCCCCCCACTTCCCTACACACACCATCCTCCCCCTCTTCCCTACACACGCCATCCCCCCCTCTTCCCTAAACACGCCACCCCCCCCCTCTTCCCTAAACACGCCACCCCCCCCCCTCTTCCCTAAACACGCCACCCCCCCCCTCTTCCCTAAACATGCCATTACCCCTTAACAGCTGAGCGCCTAACATCCGAGTGGACAGCGCTTCGGATTCGTAGTCCTGAGGTTCCGGGTTCGATCCCCGGTGGAGGCGTTGACAAATGGGCAAAAAGTCTCTTTCGCCCTGATGCCCCTGTTACCTAGCAGTAAATAGGTACCTGGGAGTCAAGACAGCTGCTACGGGCTGCTTTCTGAGGGATGTGTAACAAAAAGGAGCGGGTTGAGGACCGGGCCACGGGGACGCTAAGCCCCGAAATCATCTCAAGATAACCTTCCCTACACACGCCATTCCCCACCCCCAACTCACTCCCCTATAAACGCCATTCCCCACCCCCATCTCTCTCCCATTTAAACGCCAACCCCCCCATCTCCCTCACCTACAAACGCCATTCACCCCCCCTCCCTCTCCCCTACACACGCTATTTCCCCTCATCTCCCTCCCCTACACACGCTATTTCCCCTCATCTCCCTCCCCTACACACACCTTTCCCCCCATCTCCCTCCCATACACGCCATTCCCCCCCCTCATCTCCCTCCCATACACGCCATTCCCCCCCCCCTCATCTCCCTCCCATACACGCCATTCCCCCCCCCCTCATCTCCCATACACGCCACCCCCCCCTCATCTCCCTCCCATACACGCCATCCCCCCCTCATCTCCCTCCCATACACGCCATCCCCCCCTCATCTCCCTCCCATACACGTCACCCCCCGCCTCATCTCCCTCCCATACACGTCATTCCCCCCCCCCCATCTCCCTCCCATACACAACATCCCCCCCCATCTCCCTCCCATACACGCCATTCCCCCCCATCTCCCTCCCCTACACATGCCATTCCCCATTCCCCCCCCCTCCCTTCCCACACATGCCCTCCTCCCCCGTATGTCACTTCCCCACACATGCCCTTACCCAATCTCCTTTCTCCCTGCCCACACATGACATTCCCCACCATTTCCCTCCCCTACATATAACTTCCCTAATAATCTCTCTCCCTCCCAGTTAGCCCCCCTCCCTCACTGCCCTCATACACCCCCTCTACCCCCCACCCCCTTCCCTCCATGTCCACTCATGCCTTTTCCCCCAACACTGTGCAAAAGGTTGCAACCTGAATGAACATCTCATCTGAACACATTTTCAAAGTAAATTTTTAAATGCACCAAAACACTTGTATGGACTGTACTTTATAGACTGTATAAATAATTTATTAAAAAAAACACAGGAATATTGTACAGGGGTTTAATAATGGTTACAGAACATGAACATTTAATAAGGCCACTATTATGCAAAGTGCTTCGGGCATACCTTAAAATAATACCTTGAGGTACTTTAAAAGATTGATGAGTTAGACATTGAATGCTAAACAGGAAACAAGCCGATACATTTTGTCCAAAAATTTAGCAAATCATGTACAGTACAGCTTTCAAGGAGGGCATAATTTGTATGACTGACCAGCAATGAAACTCCTGTCCACCTAAATATTCAATTGCTTGTTCATCGGAACCATTGAGCATGCGTATATTACTGTATTTGCATACCTTTTCAGTCTAGTGATACTGTAGCATGTTTTGCCCGATTCAGGCATACTACACAACGGCATAAGTTTTAGTACTAGTACTGTATTCAAAATATTTACCTGAGGGCCACTAATACTAGTGGCCTCGAGGACAGGAAGCCAGCAGCTTGTCATAGGTCCCCCCCCACATTTGCCCTGATTATCTTTCCAGTTGTATTTTAAAACCCAACAGTTTTGGCATTTACAACTTCAGCGGGTATTTATAAGAACATAAGAACAAAGGCAACTGCAGAAGGCCTATTGGCCCATACGAGGCAGCTCCTATTTATAACCACCCAATCCCTCTCATATACATGTCCAACCCGCGCTTGAAACAATCGAGGGACACCACCTCCACAATGTTACGCGGCAATTGGTTCCACAAATCAACAACCCTGTTACTGAACCAGTATTTACCCAAGTCTTTCCTAAATCTAAACTTATCCAATTTATACCCATTGTTTCGTGTTGTCTTGTGTTGATACTTTTAATACCCTATTAATATCCCCTTTGTTATGTCCATTCACCCACTAGTAAACCTCATGTCACCCCTAACTCTTCGCCTTTCCAGTGAATGCAACTTAAGCTTTGTTAATCTTTCTTCATATAAAAGATTTCTAATTTGGGGAATTAACTTAGTCATCCTACGTTGGACACGTTCAAGTGAATTTATATCCATTCTATAATATGGCGACCAAAACTGAACTGCATAATCTAAATGGGGCCTAACTAGAGCAAGATATAGCTTGAGAACCACACCACGTGTCTTGTTACTAACGCTGCGATTAATAAATCCAAGTGTCCGATTTGCCTTATTACGAACATTTATGCATTGATCCTTTTGTTTTAAATTCTTACTAATCATAACTCCCAGATCCCTTTCGCAATCCGACTTCGCAATCTCAACACCATCTGGCTCGTATCTTGTAACTCTATCATCATTACCTAGCCTCAGAACTTTACATTTATCAGCATTAAACTGCATTTGCCAATCCTTTGACCATTTCAAAACCCTATCTAGATCAACTTGAAGTGATAGTGAGTCCTCCTCCGAATAAATTTCCCTACCGATTTTCGTATCATCGGCAAATTTGCAAATGTTGCTACTCAAACCTGAATCTAAATCATTTATATATATTATAAACAACAGAGGTCCCAAGACAGAGCCCTGAGGCACCCCACTTACAACATTTTCCCACTCTGACTTGACTCCATTTATACTAACTCTCCGTTTCCTTTGGTATAGCCATGCCCTAATCCAGCTTAATATAGCACCCCCAATACCATGAGACTAACTTTTTAATCAGTCTTTCATGTGGCACTGTATCAAAAGCTTTGCTAAAGTCAAGGTACACAACATCGCAATCCTTACCACTATCAACTGCCACAACAATGCTAGAATAAAAAGATAAATTTGTTAAACATGAACGGCCATTTATAAAACCATGTTGCGACTCAATTATTAATTTATGTTTTTCAAGATGAAGACAATTTTATTTGCTACTATAGATTCGAGTAACTTTCCCACAATAGACGTTAGGCTTATTGGTCGATAGTTAGACACAAGTGATCTATCTCCTTTCTTAAAAACTGGTATCACATTAGCAACTTTCCAAAACTCTGGAACTCTGCCTGACTCTATTGATTTATTAAATATGGTTGACAGTGGGTCACAAAGCTCCTCTTTGCATTCTTTAAGCACCCTGGCAAACACTTCATCCGACCCTGGGGATTTGTTTGGTTTGAGTTTTACTATTTGTTTAAGAACATCCTCCCTGGTAACTGTTAAACTCGTCAACCTGTCCTCGTCCCCACCCACATAGACTTGTTCGGTTGAAGGCATTGTTAAGTTCCTCTTTAGTAAATACAGATACAAAATATTTATTAAAAATACTACTCATCTCTTCATCACTATCTGTTATTTGACCTGTCTCAGTTTTTAATGGACCTATCCTTTCCCTAGTCTTAGTACGATATAACTGAAAAAACCCTTTAGGATTTGTCTTTGCTTGCCCTGCTATGCCAACTTCATAGTTTCTTTTTGCTTTCCTTATCTCTTTTTTAACATTTCTAACCAGTTGTACGAATTCCTGTTCTAAAGTGACCTCCCCATTTTTAATCCTTTTGTACCAAGCTCTCTTTTTACCTATAAGGTTCTTCAAATTCTTTGTTATCCACTTTGGGTCATTGGTATTCGATCTATTCAATTTGTATGGTATACTACGTTCCTGTGCTTTGTTTAGAATATTCTTAAGTTATATATTGAACCCACATTGAAATCCCCATTTACGTCACCTATCGCTGGGTTCATGTCTCGCTCCAAGACCGGCCCACACCCCATACCCAAGACTTTCCAATCAATTTGACCCAAAAAATTTCTAAGGCTATTAAAATCAGCTTTTCGAAAATCTGGCACTTTAACAGAATTTTCTCCTACAGGTCTATTCCATTCTATGCTAAATCTGATTTCTTTGTGATCACTGTTCCCTAGCTCACTTCCTATTTCGATGTCATTAATTTGTGTTTCCCTGTTAGTTAACACTAAATCTAAAATATTATTTTCCCGTGTTGGTTCCTTAATGTGTTGCATAAGAAAGCAATCGTCAATTAATTCTAGAAAATCTTCTGCTTCACTATTCCCCGTTTTGTTCAACCAGTTTATTCCACTAAAATTAAAGTCACCCATGACGTAAATACTGTTAGATCTAGATGCCCTAGATATTTCATCCCATAGATGCTTTGCTTCCATTCTGTCTAAATTTGGTGGCCTATATATAACTCCTATATGGCCTATATATTATTTTTAATCGTCTCCCATATTTCAACACATTAGTAAGGTACACCATTTGTGAAGAATGTGATATTTATTGTTTACCTATTTGAAATCACACATGCACTATTTCTTCTTGTTTTCATCGCACGTTGCAAACAATCGGCAACTCTACCCTAACTCTTCGTCAGTGATACTTCAACCTATTTATCCTACTTTGCCACGACCTAATTTTCAGATGCAGTATTACAAGAATATACATCCTGGAAAAATTACAGATGGAAGAGAACTAAATTTGTATCTCTGGTTTACAAATACAGCACAGTTGTGTACACAAAATCAAGATTTTGTGAGAGAACTGCCCTGTATTTGCAAGCAGATTGAGAAATTATATAAAATTGTAATTTTATATAGATGTACAATTCCCTCCACATTCTATATTTCTGTACCAGACAACACCATAGAGGTTCTTAACCATTTTATGATTATAGACCCCAAATGGATTAGACCCAGTACGGCATGTCCTCATATTCCCTTTGCTGGACTGTCGAAGAACACAACTTGTCGCATTAGGTACAAATATAACTCGTCGCATGACTTATAGTACGAGTTTAAAAGATGTCAACACCTTTACTTTACTTTACATATGGATAAGCTAGGAACAGTACAGCAGAAAAGAAAATCATTGAATAACATTTATAGAAAATGCCAAATTCCAAATACAAAAGCTAGCTACAACTAACTATTTTTGTTTTTGTTTTGTGCAATCAAAACATGACACAGGTAAGTTAATTCTTTTTTTCTTTTTAAGTAGTTTGGAGTCACACAACCCCATTATATGGTTCTCAATGACGGGGACCTTCGGCAAGCTGCCGGCTTCCTGTCCCTGACGAGGCCACTAGGGTTAGAAGCTCTCAGGTAAATCAAGTATACCTGTTTAAGACCCCATATACTACAGTACAGTATATAGTAACTTCTGCACAGTCATTAAAAATATAAAATAAAATGTTTATTCATGTAAAAGTACACACACACAAGATGAGTTACAAACTGTGATTTCTAGATAGAGCTAGTACATACTAGGCCTAAAGTCACTAGTACACACAGCGTTTCGGGCAAGATAATCAAGATATTTTAGTTATAAATAATAATTATATAATTAAGATAATTCTAATGGGTATTCATAATAACTTCGAAAGTTACAGTACAGTATACTGTACTACATTCACAAATTTGCATTGTTGTTCCTTACTATGCAAGCAGGGCATCATCCCTGAAGCTTTACCATTGGCACGCACAGTATTCTTCCTCTCCTACTCTGCCACCACCCACCCTTGTCATAGGATGTCAAAAATTTTGCATAAAGAAATTTAGCCTATTCCATGTTTAAACTTCAAAATACAGTATAAAATGCAATAAATTCTAGCTTTTGGCCACTAGGCATTTTTAAACCACACTAGAGCACATTACTGTTTATAAGTGGCACTTAATTCAGATAAAACTAATACTGCACATTAACTACAATACTTGTAACTTTAAGGTACAGTATATAATTGTCTTTAAAAATACAGTACAGTACTAACAAAGTATAAATTGGTGCAAAAATAAACTGATGCACTACTGGAAAGATTTTATGCCACACCGACATTTGCAAGCGTGGACACTATGATTATTTTCAATGTTGCACTGTGACATGGTTATATATTTTTATATTTAAGAATTTTATTTTACCAGAAATGCTGTGCATTTTCAGGTAGTTGCTTTTCAAGTACAGTATCTATCTTACTTATTACAGAACTTATCAAATTATACTTAACAACTGAAGCAGTACAAATAATGTACTTATGTATTTACTGAAACAAACCCAATTGTTTTTGTTTTTTTAATAAATCAATAACTGTTTAGCAAGAGATATGACTTCACACTGACCCAAACCAAGAAAGAAAAGAACTATACATTAAGCAATATACAGTAGCTTGTTATGTCGCCTGCATACATGCATAGATCAATTCAAAACACACTGAAATCTTACTACAGTACACTAAAAATATAAAAATAATAGTACTTATAAACTTGTGTTCTACATATAAATTTATGCTATAGCACTTAAAATACAAGGTAAAAAAAGAATTTTGTTAATTTAGCAAATAATGTCTACAATATTAATGAAACAAGGATCTACGTCTTGTGATGCATAAATAAGCACTCCCATGCCAATAGAATGTTGTTAAAAGGGTGTAACGCACTCAAATGACCACAACGATTTATTTCCCAAGACTCTGTTACCGGCGGGAAAACTTTCTGAAGCTGATCCCGAGAAAGCTGAGCTTTTTCCAGCTTTTCCCGTAATTGATCCACCAACTGAAGCTCCATTTTGACTAGTCCAATAGTAACTTCCACCGAGAGGTCAAATGGATGGAAAAAACCAAGAGGGGAGGAAAAGAGAGGCTGAAAATAATGCAAATCATAATACAATAATAGCAGCTTCTGTAATCACAAAAATATTTGTAGCAACAAAAAAATATATAAAGCAGCTGGCATTGCAAAACAATTAATATAGCAAACAAATTTATAATTACAGATAGAGAACTGAAAATGGAGTTAACAGCTATGGAACACCCATTCCTTCCCTAACCCCTCCCACCCACCCAAAAATAAAAAATTCTTTAAGTTGTGTAATGAGTTAATTGTGTTTTGGTCATTTTCAGGGAGGTAAAATTTATGAAAATACATTTCAATACCTCTTCAAAATATTGGTAAACTTTAGTTGAAGAATTAATGGGATTTAAAATTACACACAGCACAAACAAATAAGAATGGCAGGTACAAAAGCATCTTTGGTGGAATACTAATGCTTTTTTTTTTTTTTACCAGAAATGACTTATTTTGCATATTTTCATTAATACTTTGTTATTCATATGAGGTGTCCCTACACTAAAAGATTTTGCACACACTATACAGCATTGTTACATGTCAACTACTGTATAATTAAAAGCCTCGGCATTTGTATACAGTACATATTAAGAAGCGTGGCAGTTCCACTCACTTTGCCAAGCTGTCGCAAGATGCACAACTTAATAAATCCCATTTTATCAACACATCTATGCTCAATTTCTCCAACACTTCAAATGCTACAGGTAAAAGTCCTTCCAATTCAAGATTTATGCAATGAAATAAAGTGGGTGATAATACTTTAGGGCCTCGAGGCTCACCTTGCAACAAATAACTAGCAAGGGCACGGAGGGGGATGAAGAATGACAGTATCCGGTAGGCAAGGCTCCACTGTATTAAAACCTAAATGAAATCATTAATAATAATCACAAAAGATTTTAGATATTTTTAAGATTCAGTACTTGTATTTTTATTATATTAAGATATTTTTAAGGTAGTTTAATACACTTATGTACTGGGGTATAGCGTTTAGTACATCATGCTGTACAATTACATTGTCTTGAGCTTTGGGCCATGAACACAAAAACCTGCTTGATCAAAACCGCATATTTTTCAGTGTAATCAACTTGTAACTTTTCCTAATGAAGTGGCACGGTTCAAACACCTGGCCAGGGGTCGAAGTGGCATGGTTCAAACACCTGGCCAGGGGTCGAAGTGGCACGGTTCAAACACCTGGCCAGGGGTCGAAGTGGCACGGTTCAAACACCTGGCCAGGGGTCAACGTGGCATGGTTCAAACACCTGGCCAGGGGTCGAAGTGGCATGGTTCAAACACCTGGCCAGGGGTCGAAGTGGCACGGTTCAAACACCTGGCCAGGGGTCGAACTGGCACGGTTCAAACACCTGGCCAGGGGTCGAAGTGGCACGGTTCAAACACCTGGCCAGGGGTCGAAGTGGCACGGTTCAAACACCTGGCCAGGGGTCGAAGTGGCACAGTTCAAACACCTGGCCAGGGGTCGAAGTGGCACAGTTCAAACACCTGGCCAGGGATCGAAGTGGCACGGTTCAAACACCTGGCCAGGGGTCGAAGTGGCACGGTTCAAACACCTGGCCAGGGGTCGAAGTGGCACGGTCCAAACACCTGGCCCGGGGTCGAAGTGGCACGGTCCAAACACCTGGCCCGGGGTCGAAGTGGCACGGTCCAAACACCTGGCCCGGGGTCGAAGTGGCACGGTCCAAACACCTGGCCCGGGGTCGAAGTGGCACGGTCCAAACACCTGGCCCGGGGTCGAAGTGGCACGGTCCAAACACCTGGCCCGGGGTCGAAGTGGCATGGTTCAAACACCTGGCCAGGGGGTCTAAGTGGCACGGTTCAAACAGGATTCTATCCTTGTAATTTTTTCCACCACGCTAGCCACAATTTCAATTAATAAACCACTCCTTATGCTCAATAGTACAGTATTTTAATAAAAGATTATTAGCACTTTAAAACTGTATAAAAAAATTACGAGGCATTTTACAGGCTAACATTGATGAACTAATCCAGTACCTTTCAATGAACGTTTTATACCCAGAAAAAACAGTACAGCATAGTACAGTACTGTATGTAACCAATTGTCATTTAATTTGAAGTCATTAACCTAAAATACTGTCCAAATACAGTATTGCAAATAATCTATATACAGTACTTGGTATTTTATCGAGGCTAACGGTGAATCTTCCAAACTTCGTTAAAAAGTTAAAAGATTAATTATTTGAGGAAAATTACAATTATACCTGCCAGTCAAAATTTGAATTAGCGAGACCAAAACACAATCTGTTAAACCAATTCTAGAAAATACCATGAGAAAGCTGTATTAAGAATGAAAATAATATTTTACTGAAGCATTAATGAAAAATAATAAATGTAAAGCCGAGAACGCCAAGCAATACACCAAGTCTACTATACGTACACCACCATGTACATTCATGCTCTAGGCTACGTAACTCCAGATAATCTGCCAAACATTACCCGGAACTACCACTAGTCCCTACACTACGAGAACCACTTCACCCACAGCCAGTCGAACATGCACAACCCTGGCAGCACCAAGCATTGTGGAGCAATTCTCCCCGATTGCTTTACGTCAAGGCTACGTAAACCTCGACATAGTCTAGGGTAGAACTGGACCATGTACGGTAACATCGTACATTTGTAAGACAACTGGTAAATGCCACTACTAGCGTTTCCCCCAATTAGGGCAACGCCAGTAGTGGCAAGATCATGTCATTCCATTATTACAATTCATAATGGTTTTTTGGGTTTCTTTTTTCCAAAAAGTGAGCAATGATCTGTAGTGAGGCACACTAGATAACTCCAAAACACGATGTTGGTATAATAATTCAGCACCTGCGGTGTTAGTGCCCCGCTGCCACCACACACACTGGGGGTCCACCACACACACACACTCCCCTCTATTCACCCTTTAAAGGTCACCTTCAACACTCACCCACAACACACGCACCACCTCACAATTGCTTCAACCCACTCCAAAAAAATATATATATATACCTTCAGCGCCAGTGTCTATTGCTGGTTTTGCAATAGACGTATTCACAAAGATACTACTGATCATTCAGAAAGGTCTTCTAACTTGACAAGTCCTGGTTGTGTCCATAATCATGCAGTATGAGCCGCGTGAATATCATGTTACCAGGTAGTTATCAACCCAACCTCAGCATGCTAACTGACCTTGAACTACCAGATATAAAAAGACCACCCGGCGTCCAACTTAAAGAGTTGAATGCATCAATCACCCGGCATACTATCACCTGTCAACTCCCCCGGCCCCCCTCCCCAGGCCAAGCCCCAGCCTCCCCACAGGATGTCATTGACGGGACTTAAAATAAACTAAGCGTAACGGAGCCTCCAAGCACGTCTACTGGACCCTATCTCCCACCCACCCCCGGGGGGACAATCTCTACGTCATATTACGCCTACTTTCACGTCTAGATTGACACCGCCTGCATGGGCACTTACCTTCCTCGCGACGGCACCGTCCTCACTCGCAAACACCCACCCTCTCCTGCAGGAATTAGCTACGAGTTATAAATAAATCTTGGCTACAGGAGCCGGGGCCGTCGTCTGCTCCGCCAATCAGCTGAGACAGCTACCTTCGCCCGCCGGGTTCGACTGCCTTTATGCCCTGCTCCGAGTACATACTTAGCTATTTCATTCGTCAGAAGGGTTTTGAAACGTTGATGACTTGGGGGGGAGGAAAAAGATGCGAGAGTACTCACCTGGGCGGTGTGTCTGAGGCAAGAGAAGAAGGACACTGAAGGTGACCTTGTTGCTGCTACGATAGCGAAGTCTGCGCAGGACGACGCTCCCTGCCAGATGTCGCTGGCTCTCCACCCTCTTAATGCATCTTCTTCATATAATATACCATTATTTATTCATCATATTAAATAACTATTATTAACAAATTAGCTTACATTGCGGTATAAGCGATAATTGCTCATATAAATTAATTAAATATTCTGTTTTTCGGTATATTTCTTCTGAAACGTGAATTATCGTACATTTGTAAGACAATGACGCAATCATTGCGTCAATTTCTCGCGCCACATTTATTTTTTTATTGAAGCTTTCACTTCTATGAACTAATGGTTGGTTTGTTATACATATTCAATGTTGCTAATTAATTGTTACATACAAGAATAGTTAAGTGGATTAATAATATTTATACACTCTGAACAAATGAGAGACCATTTATTTTGAATTGAATTAAATGAATTTAGCCCTGTACAGTTCCCCACGTGAGCAGACCTGTGCGCATGCTTTCCCATATATCATATGTATTGTATTATTTATTTATATGTAAAGAAGGTACATGGGTTGTGAAAGTACAGATGCAGATAATTAAATGGTTACATCAATGTTTCAAAGCCTTTACAATACGCATGGTGTTCGGCCAAGTAAGAATAATAATAATAATAATAATAATAATAATAATAATAATAATAATAATAATAATAATAATAATAATAATAATAATAATAATAATAATAATAATGTTTATTGAGGTAAGAGTACATACATACAAAATGAGTTACGAACATAATGTTGAGTTTCTAGATAGAGCTAATATATACTATGCCTAAAGCCATTAATACGCACAGCGTTTCGGGCAAGATGTGAGAAAACACTTAAAAATTAAGACAAACTAATTGAGATCAAAAGAAAGAATTGGACTGAAAAAGTGAAAAAAGTATAGAGAATAACAATAGTTATATGTTGGATGGAAACAGATATTTTAACAGAATCAGCATTAGTAATTTTAACTCAATAAACAGACTTGATTTTTTTATACACATGTTTTTGTACAAGTTTATTATACCTGGAAAATATCAGCAGTTATACAAGTTGGTCAGTAATCAGCATGTTCGAAAATAGCAGGACATAGTTTGACATTTAGGAGGTAAGGTAGGTTACATGGAGTTGATTATGTAGTACTGTACTTTGTTTTTCTCTTAAACTGCTTGAGTGAATCAGTCTTTGATGTGATTGGGAAGGTCATTCCACATTTTGAATCCCTTGATTTGCAGAGCATTTTTATATAGGGTTAAGTCACACTCTTGAAATATCAAATAGACATATGTTTCTAGTGTGGTGCCCATGGGTTCTGTTACAACCTTCAAGGAAGCGTTTAAAGTCAAGATTGGCATTACAGTTCTGAGATTTATATATATATATATATATATATATATATATATATATATATATATATATATATATATATATATATATATATATATATATATACAGAGAGAGAGAGAGAGAGAGAGAGAGAGAGAGAGAGAGAGAGAGAGAGAGAGAGAGAGAGAGAGAGAGAGAGAGAGAGAGAGAGAGAGAGAGAGAGAGAGAGAGAGAGAGAGGGAGGGAGAGAGAGAGAGAGAGAGAGAGAGAGAGAGAGAGAGAGAGAGAGAGAGAGAGAGAGAGAGAGAGAGAGAGAGAGAGAGAGAGAGAGAGAGAGAGAGAGAGAGAGAGAGAGAGAGAGAGAGAGAGAGAGAGAGAGAGAGAGAGTACACTTGAGAGGATGTGCAGTGACTTAATATCTAACATATTCAAAGATTTAAGTAAGAGGTCCGAGTGCTCTCTGGGGCCAGAATGTGTTATTGATCTAATAGCTGATTTGTGTTGAGTAATTTAGAGGACATAGATGATTTTGGGTAGTAGAACCCCAAACACAGAAACCATAAATGAGATTAAGATAGATGAGAGAGTAATAGAGCGTTACGAGGGCAGGACGAGGTATTTGATTTTAGAAAGAATACCAACTGTTTTAGAAACAATCTTTAGATTAAGTCTTTAAATTAGGCTAATACAAAATTTGCTGTCAATTTTGACTAACAGAAGTAGTCACAGATATATAATAATAAAAATTATAGTTAACATAATTACTGTATTAATATTAATACTGTATTGTAATGTTAACAGGGGTCGAACCTGGCCTCAGGCCGGGCTCGGGGAGTAGAAGAAATCACTAAACCCTCTCCAGGTAGCCTTTCTCAGGTAGCCTCTCTCAGGTAGCCTCTCTCCAGGTAGCCTCTCTCAGGTAGCCTCTCTCCAGGTAGCCTTTCTCAGGTAGCCTCTCTCCAGGTAGCCTTTCTCAGGTAGCCTCTCCCAGGTAGCCTCTCTCAGGTAGCCTCTCTCCAGGTAGCCTTTCTCAGGTAGCCTCTCTCAGGTAGCCTCTCTCCAGGTAGCCTCTCTCAGGTAGCCTCTCTCCAGGTAGCCTCTCTCCAGGTAGCCTTTCTCAGGTAGCCTCTCTCAGGTAGCCTCTCTCCAGGAAGCCTCTCTCAGGTAGCCTCTCTCCAGGTAGCCTTTCTCAGGTAGCCTCTCTCAGGTAGCCTCTCTCAGGTAGCCTCTCTCAGGTAGCCTCTCTCCAGGTAGCCTCTCTCCAGGTAGCCTTTCTCAGGTAGCCTCTCTCAGGTAGCCTCTCTCCAGGTAGCCTCTCTCAGGTAGCCTCTCTCCAGGTAGCCTTTCTCAGGTAGCCTCTCTCAGGTAGCCTCTCTCCAGGTAGCCTCTCCCAGGTAGCCTCTCCCAGGTAGCCTCTCTCCAGGTAGCCTCTCTCAGGTAGCCTCTCTCCAGGTAGCCTCTCTCAGGTAGCCTCTCTCAGGTAGCCTCTCCAGGTAGCCTCTTTCAGGTAGCCTCTCTCAGGTAGCCTCTCTCAGGTAGCCTCTCTCCAGCTAGCCTCTCTCAGGTAGCCTCTCAGGTAGCCTCTCTCAGGTAGCCTCTCTCCAGGTAGCCTCTCTCAGGTAGCCTCTCTCAGGTAGCCTCTCTCCAGCTAGCCTCTCTCCAGGTAGCCTCTCTCCAGGTAGCGTCTCTCAGGTAGCCTCTCTCCAGGTAGCCTTTTTCAGGTAGCCTCTCTCAGGTAGCCTTTCTCAGGTAGCCTCTCTCAGGTAGCCTCTCTCCAGGTAGCCTCTCCCAGGTAGCCTCTCCCAGGTAGCCTCTCTCCAGGTAGCCTCTCTCAGGTACCCTCTCTCCAGGTAGCCTCTCTCAGGTAGCTTCTCTCAGGTAGCCTCTCTCAGGTAGCCTCTCTCCAGGTTGCCTCTCAGGTAGCCTCTCTCAGGTAGCCTCTCAGGTAGCCTCTCTCAGGTAGCCTCTCTCCAGGTAGCCTCTCTCCAGGTAGCGTCTCTCCAGGTAGCGTCTCTCCAGGTAGCCTCTCTCAGGTAGCCTCTCTCTAGGTACCGTCTCTCCAGGTAGCCTTTCTCAGGTAGCCTCTCTCCAGGTAGCCTCTCTCAGGTAGCCTCTCTCCAGGTAGCCTCTCTCAGGTAGCCTCTCTCAGGTAGCCTCTCTCAGGTAGCCTCTCTCAGGTAGCCTCTCAGGTAGTCTCTCTCAGGTAGTCTCTCTCAGGTAGCCTCTCTCAGGTAGCCTCTCTCAGGTAGCCTCTCTCCAGGTAGCCTCTCTCCAGGTAGCCCCTCTCCAGGTAGCCCCTCTCCAGGTAACCCCTCTCCAGCTAGCCCCTCTCCAGGTAGCCTCTCACCAGGTAGCCCCTCTCCAGGTAGCCTCTCTCCAGCTAGCCCCTCTCCAGGTAGCCCCTCTCCAGGTAAACCCTCTCCAGCTAGCCCCTCTCCAGGTAGCCTCTCTCCAGGTAGCCCCTCTCCAGGTAGCCTCTCTCCAGGTAGCCTCTCTCCAGGTAGCCCCTCTCCAGCTAGCCCCTCTCCAGGTAGCCCCTCTCCAGGTAGCCTCTCTCCAGGTAGCCTCTCTCCAGGTAGCCTCTCCAGGTAGCCTCTCTCTCAGGTAGCCTCTCTCATGTAGCCTCTCTCCAGGTAACCCCTCTCCAGGTAGCCTCTCTCCAGGTAACCCCTCTCCAGGTAGCCTCTCTCCAGGTAGCCCCTCTCCAGGTAGCCCCTCTCCAGGTAGCCTCTCTCCAGGTAGCCTCTCTCCAGGTAGCCCCTCTCCAGGTAGCCCCTCTCCAGGTAGCTTCTCTCCAGGTAGCCTCTCTCCAGGTAGCCTCTCTCAGGTAGCCTCTCTCCAGGTAGCCTCTCTCCAGGTAGCCCCTCTCCAGGTAGCCCCTCTCCAGGTAGCCCCTCTCCAGGTAGCCTCTCTCCAGGTAGCCTCTCTCCAGGTAGCCTCTCTCCAGGTAGCCTCTCTCAGGTAGCCTCTCTCCAGGTAGCCTCTCTCAGGTAGCCTCTTTCCAGGTAGCCTCTCTCCAGGTAGCCTCTCAGGAAGCCTCTCTCCAGGTAGCCTCTCTCAGGTAGCCTCTCTCAGGTAGCCTCTCTCCAGGTAGCCTCTCTCAGGTAGCCTCTCTCCAGGTAGCCTCTCTCCAGGTAGCAGCCCCCCCCCCCCTCACAAAAGGGAATTTTTACTGTTAAGTGAACAGATGCATTAGGTGAAAGAAAACGTACCCAAGATTCGAAGCCGGGATTCCTGACTGTGAGTCGAGAACGAAAACAGAACTCTCCTTCCGTACTTCATTTATCCTCATATTTACAACCGTTCATGTGTAATACGTATGTGCTCTTGCAGATAAAAATATTATTATTATTATTATTATTATTATTATTATTATTATTATTATTATTATTATTATTATTATTATTATTATTATTTTGGATAAAAACCCACACTTGTGGATTTTATGTAAAGAATTTACACCAGGTCTTTCTCACTCTTCTAAGTGCTTTGTCCAGATCTGAGTGTGTCCTCTCATACACTCGGACCTGGACAAAGCACTCCAGGAGAGTGCGAGACATTCGGTGTCAATTTGAGATGTCATGCATGTGTAGCGTGCTCTAGTGTGCGTGTGCAATCATGCGAGGGGGACGGAGGTGGGGTTGCACATGCAATTTCAACCTTAACCTTGAGAGAATACAATGGTATACCACCCGCTCGACTCTTAGTATGGCTGTGCAACACTACCAACGTATCAGATAAAAATTTTACGTCCGTTTCCTTCGCAATGTGTTTCGGTGGAAAGTTTGTTTACGTTCTGTAACTTCGCTTCCGTATATGGCGTGACGGTCACATCAGCCAGTGACGGTCACGCCAGCCAGTGACGGCCACACCAACAGTGACGGCCACACCAACAGTGACGGCCACATCAGCCAGTGACGGTCACACCAGCCAGTGACGGCCACACCAACAGTGACGGCCACACCAACAGTGACGGCCACATCAGCCAGTGACGGTCACACCAACAGTGACGGCCACACCAACAGTGACGGTCACACCAACAGTGACGGTCACACCAGCCAGTGACGGCCACACCAACAGTGACGGTCACACCAACAGTGACGGTCACACCAACAGTGACGGTCACACCAGCCAGTGACGGTCACACCAACAGTGACGGTCACACCAACAGTGACGGTCACACCAACAGTGACGGTCACACCAACAGTGACGGTCACACCAACAGTGACGGTCACACCAACAGTGACGGTCACACTAACAGTGACGGCCACATCATCCAGTGACGGTCACACCAGCCAGTGACGGTCACACCAGCCAGTGACGGCCACCCCAGCAGTGACGGTCACACCAACAGTGACGGTCACACCAACAGTGACGGTCACACGAACAGTGACGGTCACAACAACAGTGACGGTCACACCAACAGTGACGGTCACACCAACAGTGACAGCCACATCAGCCAGTGACGGTCACACCAGCCAGTGACGGCCACACCAGCAGTGACGGCCACACCAACAGTGACGGCCACATCAGCAAGTGACGGTCACACCAGCCAGTGACGGCCACACCAACAGTGACGGCCACACCAACAGTGACGGCCACATCAGCCAGTGATGGTCACACCAGCCAGTGACGGCCACACCAACAGTGACGGCCACACCAACAGTGACGGCCACATCAGCCAGTGACGGTCACACCAACAGTGACGACCACACCAACAGTGACGGTCACACCAACAGTGACGGTGACACCAACAGTGACGGTCACACCAGCCAGTGACAGCCACACCAACAGTGACGGTCACACCAACAGTGACGGTCACACCAACAGTGACGGTCACACCAACAGTGACGGTCACACCAACTGTGACGGTCACACCAACAGTGACGGTCACACCAACAGTGACGGTCACACCAGCCAGTGACGGTCACACCAACAGTGACGGTCACACCAACAGTGACGGCCACACCAACAGTGACGGTCACACCAACAGTGACGGTCACACCAGCCAGTGACGGTCACACCAACAGTGACGGTCACACCAACAGTGACGGTCACACCAACAGTGACGGTCACACTAACAGTGACGGCCACACCAACAGTGATGGCCACATCAGCCAGTGACGGTCACACCAGCCAGTGACGGCCACACCAGCAGTGACGGCCACACCAACAGTGACGGCCACATCAGCAAGTGACGGTCACACCAGCCAGTGACGGCCACACCAACAGTGACGGCCACACCAACAGTGACGGCCACATCAGCCAGTGATGGTCACACCAGCCAGTGACGGCCACACCAACAGTGACGGCCACACCAACAGTGACGGCCACATCAGCCAGTGACGGTCACACCAACAGTGACGACCACACCAACAGTGACGGTGACACCAACAGTGACGGTGACACCAACAGTGACGGTCACACCAGCCAGTGACAGCCACACCAACAGTGACGGTCACACCAACAGTGACGGTCACACCAACAGTGACGGTCACACCAACAGTGACGGTCACACCAACTGTGACGGTCACACCAACAGTGACGGTCACACCAACAGTGACGGTCACACCAGCCAGTGACGGTCACACCAACAGTGACGGTCACACCAACAGTGACGGCCACACCAACAGTGACGGTCACACCAACAGTGACGGTCACACCAGCCAGTGACGGTCACACCAACAGTGACGGTCACACCAACAGTGACGGTCACACCAACAGTGACGGTCACACTAACAGTGACGGACACACCAACAGTGATGGCCACATCAGCCAGTGACGGTCACACCAACAGTGACGGTCACACCATCAGTGATGGCCACACCAAATGTGACGCTCACACCAACAGTGACGGTTACACCCACAGTGACGGTCACACCCACAGTGACGGTCACACCAACAGTGACGGCCATACCAACAGTGACGGCCATACCAACAGTGACGGTCACACCAACAGTGACGGCCATACCAACAGTGACGGCCACACCAACAGTGACGGCCACACCAACAGTGGCGGCCACATCAACAGTGACGGCCATACCAACAGTGATGGCCACATCAACAGTGACGGCCACATCAGCCAGTGACGGCCATACCAACAGTGACGGTCACACCAACAGTGACGGCCATACCAACAGTGACGGCCACATCAACAGTGACGGCCATACCAACAGTGACGGTCACACCAACAGTGACGGCCACATCAACAGTGACGGCCATATCAACAGTGATGGACACACCAACAGTGACGGTCACACCAACAGTGATGGCCACACCAACAGTGACAGCCACACCAACAGTGACGGTCACACGAACAGTGACGGCCACATCAACAGTGACGGTCACACCAACAGTGACGGCCACACCAACAGTGACAGCCACACCAACAGTGACGGCCACACCAACAGTGACGGTCACACCAACAGTGACGGCCACACCAACAGTGATGGCCACACCAACAGTGATGGCCACACCAACAGTGACGGCCACACCAACAGAGACGGTCACACCAACAGTGACGGTCACACCAACAGTGATGGCCACACCAACAGTGACGGCCACACCAACAGTGACGGCCACACCAACAGTGATGGTCACACCAACAGTGATGGCCACACCAACAGTGACGGCCACACCAACAGTGATGGCCACACCAACAGTGACGGACACACCAACAGTGACGGCCACACCAACAGTGACGGCCACACCAACAGTGATGGCCACACCAACAGTGACGGACACACCAACAGTGACGGCCACACCAACAGTGACGGCCACACCAACAGTGACGGCCACACCAACAGTGACGACCACACCAACAGTGACGGTCACACCAACAGTGATGGCCACACCAACAGTGATGGCCACACCAACAGTGACGGCCACACCAACAGAGACGGTCACACCAACAGTGACGGTCACACCAACAGTGATGGCCACACCAACAGTGACGGACACACTAACAGTGACGGCCACACCAACAGTGATGGTCACACCAACAGTAATGGCCACACCAACAGTGATGGCCACACCAACAGTGACGGCCACACCAACAGTGATGGCCACACCAACAGTGACGGACACACCAACAGTGACGGCCACACCAACGGTGACGGCCACACCAACAATGACGGCCACACCAACAGTGACGACCACACCAACAGTGACGGTCACACTAACAGTGATGGCCACACCAACAGTGACGGCCACACCAACAGTGATGGCCACACCAACAGTGATGGCCACACCAACAGTGACGGCCACACCAACAGTGATGGCCACACCAACAGTGATGGCCACACCAACAGTGATGGCCACACCAACAGTGATGGCCACATCAACAGTGACGGCCACACCAACAGTGATGGCCACACCAACAGTGATGGCCACACCAACAGTGATGGCCACACCAACAGTGATGGCCACACCAACAGTGATGGCCACACCAACAGTGATGGCCACATCAACAGTGACGGCCACACCAACAGTGATGGCCACACCAACAGTGGTGGCCACACCAACAGTGATGGCCACATCAACAGTGATGGCCACATCAACAGTGACGGCCACACCAACAGTGGTGGCCACACCAACAGTGATGGCCACATCAACAGTGACGGCCACACCAACAATGACGGCCACATCAACAGTGACGGCCACACCAACAGTGACGGCCACACCAACAGTGATGGCCACACCAACAGTGATGGCCACATCAACAGTGATGGCCACACCAACAGTGACGGCCACACCAGCAGTGATAGCCTTACCAACAGTGATGGTCACACCAATAGTGATGGCCACACCAACAGTGATGGCCACACCAACAGTGACGGCCACACCAACAGTGATGGCCACACCAGCAGTGATGGTCACACCAATAGTGATGGCCACACCAACAGTAACAGTCACACCAACAGTGACGGTCACACCAATAGTGATGGCCACACCAACAGTGATGGCCACACCAACAGTGACGGTCACACCAACAGTGATGGTCACACCATCAGTGATGGTCACACCAGTAGTGATGGCCACATCAACATTGATGGCCACACCAACAGTGACGGCCACACCAACAGTGATGGCCACACCAGCAGTGACGGCCACACCAACAGTGACGACCACACCAACAGTAACAGGCACACCAACAGTGATGGCCACACCAACAGTGACGGCCACACCAACCGGCCGTTGGTGTTGGCCGTCACCAACAGTGACGGCCACACCAACAGTGACGGCCACACTAACAGTAACAGCCACACCAACAGTGATGGTCACACCAACAGTGACGGTCACACCAACAGTAACAGCCACACCAACAGTGACGGCCACACCAACAGTGACGGTCACACCAACAGTGACGGCCACACCAACAGTGACGGCCACACCAACAGTGACGACCACACCAACAGTGACGGCCACACTAACAGTGACGGCCACACCAACAGTGACGACCACACCAACAGTGACGGCCACACTAACAGTGACGGCCACACCAACAGTGACGACCACACCAACAGTAACAGGCACACCAACAGTGATGGCCACACCAACAGTGACGACCACACCAACAGTGACGACCACACCAACAGTGACGGTCACACCAACAGTGACGACCACACCAACAGTGACGACCACACCAACAGTGACGGTCACACCAACATTGACGGCCACACCAACAGTGACGGTCACACCAACAGTGACGGTCACACCAACAGTGACGGCCACACCAACAGTGACGGCCACACCAACAGTGACGGTCACACCAACAGTGACGGTCACACCAACAGTGACGGTCACACCAACAGTAACGGCCACACCAACAGTGACGGTCACACCAACAGTGACGGCCACACCAACAGTGACGGCCACACCAACAGTGACGGTCACACCAACAGTGACGGCCACACCAACAGTGACGGTCACACCAACAGTGACGGCCACACCAACAGTAACAGCCACACCAACAGTGACGGTCACACCAACAGTGACGGTCACACCAACAGTGACGGCCACACCAACAGTGACGGCCACACCAACAGTGACGGTCACACCAACAGTGACGGCCACACCAACAGTGACGGCCACACTAACAGTAACAGCCACACCAACAGTGATGGTCACACCAACAGTGACGGTCACACCAACAGTAACAGCCACACCAACAGTGACGGCCACACCAACAGTGACGGTCACACCAACAGTGACGGCCACACCAACAGTGACGGTCACACCAACAGTGACGGCCACACTACTAACCCAACACACCAGAGGCAGGAGAGAGCTGGTCTCATGGAAACATTTACAATACTGAACAATATGGCGGATATTGATCCAGACCATTTCTCTTATAAGGTCAGATGTTACACAAACAATGAGTATAACGACTTCAAGCTCAACAAGCCACAATTACCAGATTACCAGCAGTTTGAGACTACCAATGGGGAGGTAAGGAAGCATTTGCGAAAGTTGCATGTGGCAAAGGCTATAGGTCTGGAAGGAATCTCACCATGGATACTGAAAGTAGCAGAAGCACTGTGCCTGCCACTCTCCATGATGTATAAGAAGTTACTTGCAACAGGGGAACTGCCAAAAATTTGGAAGTCGGCTAATGAAGCTTCAATATACAGTACAAGAAAGGGGGATAGATAGAAGGCAGTGAACTACAGGCCAGAGTCCATAACTTGCATACCATCTTCTTTATCTTGAGGTTATCTTGAGATGATTTTGGAGCTTAGCGTCCCAGCGGCCCGGTCCTCGACCAGGCCTCCTTTTTGTTACACACCCCCAGGAAGCAACCCGTAGCAGCTGTCTAACTCCCAGGTACCTATTTACTGCTAGATGAATAGGTACATCAGGGTGAAAGAAACTCTGTCCATTTGTTTCGGTCCCCACCGGGGATCGAGCCCGGAACCTCAGGACTACGAATCTGAAGCGCTGTCCACTCAGCTGTCAGGCCTACATACAAGCTGATGAAGAAGATTGTGCGAACAAAAGCTAGTGGAACATCTAGAGCGAAAGAACTTTGTAACACAACACCAACATGGGTTCAGGGATGGCAGGTCCTGCCACACAGGATTAATTGAATTCTACGACTAGGCAACAAAAATCAGGCAAGAAAGAGAGTGGTGGGCAGACTGCATATTTTTGGATTGCCAGAAAGCCTTTGACACAGTACCCTATAGGGGACTAGTGCACAAGCTGGAGATGCAGGCAGCAGTGAAAGGGAAGGTACTCCATTGGATAAGGGAGTACCTAAGCAACATAAGATAGCGAGTCACTGTGAGGGGCGAGGTCTCAGAGTGGCTAGAAGTCACCAGTGGAGTCCTGCAGGGTTCAGTCCTTGGTCCTATACTGTTTCTGATGTATATGTAAATGATATCCAAGAGGGAATAGACTCGTTCCTCTCAATGTTTGCTGAAGAGGCAAAAATTATGAGAAGGATTAAGATAGAGGAAGATAGTATGAGGCTACAAGATGACCTAGACAAACTGAAGAAATGCTCCAACAAAGGGCTACTAAAGTTCAACCAAAGTAAATGTATTGTAATAAAACTCGGCAGAGGGAACAGGAGGCCAGACACAGGATACGGAATGGGAGATGAAGTACTTCATTAAACGGACAGAGAGAAAGATCTAGGAGTTGATATCACGCCAAACCTGTCTCCTGAAGCCCACATCAAAAGAATAACATTTGCGGCGCTGGCTAACATCAGAACTGCCTTCAGGAACCTGTGTAAAGAATCCTTCAGAACCTTGTATACCACATATGTAAGACCAATCCTGGATTATGCAGTTCAGCATGGAGTTCATATCTTGAGCCACAGACGAAGCTGGAGAAAGTTCAAAGGTATGCCACTAGACTAGTCCCAGAACTAAGAGGCATGAGTTACGAGGAAAGGCTGCGTGAATTGCTGACTCCATACACAATTTCAAATGGAGAGATGATAGAGCTCGAGAAGCTCAGGAATCTGTACAGCAGTAGATTGAAAGTTGAGAGGCGGGACCAATGAGCCGCAGCTCAACCCCGGCAAGCACAACTAGTACAATGTAGGACAAAAAACAGGAGATGCTTTTTCACCCACAGTGATATGAACCCAAGGAATCGCCTACCTGCCGAAGCCAAGACGTTCAAAATCTAGTTGAAAAAAATCCTCAGAAACAATTGGGGGAACCTTTGACAAGCCGACGGCTTCTCATCTCTGTCGAGGCCACTAGAGAGATGGTGGCCCTCAGGTAAATTCAGGTAATGAAACAAATTAAATCTCGTTGTGATAGGTCCTCTTGGAATCAGTTATGTTAGTTTGATAAACCGCCGATATATTGTTGACAAATATGTTAGCGATGTAACTAGCTTAATTAAAAGTGTAATGCTTAACTATAGGAATTTTGGGGTTCAGTTCCTGAGCCCATTCCAGGTGCCTCTTTAACCTTTTCCTCTATCATGTAGCGACTGGGTATTGGGTGCACCACAACTGCTGACAAGATGGGTATGGGGTGCACCACAACTGCTGACAAGATGGGTATGGGGTGCACCACAACTGCTGACAAGATGGGTATGGGGTGCACCACAACTGCTGACAAGATGGGTATGGGGTGTACCACAACTGCTGACAAGATGGGTATGGGGTGCACCACAACTGCTGACAAGAAAGGTATGGGGTGCACCACAACTGCTGACAAGATGGGTATGGGGTGTACCACAACTGCTGACAAGATGGGTATGGGGTGCACCACAACTGCTGACAAGAAAGGTATGGGGTGCACCACAACTGCTGACAAGATGGGTATGGGGTGCACCACAACTGCTGACAAGATGGGTATGGGGTGCACCACAACTGCTGACAAGATGGGTATGGGGTGTACCACAACTGCTGACAAGATGGGTATGGGGTGCACCACAACTGCTGACAAGAAAGGTATGGGGTGCACCACAACTGCTGACAAGATGGGTATGGGGTACACCACAACTGCTGACAAGAAAGGTATGGGGTGCACCACAACTGCTGACAAGAAAGGTATGGGGTGGACCACAACTGCTGACAAGATGGGTATGGGGTGGACACAACTGCTGACAAGATAGGTATGGGGTGCACCACAACTGCTGACAAGATGGGTATGGGGTGCACACAACTGCTGACAAGATGGGTATGGGGTGCACACAACTGCTGACAAGATGGGTATGGGGTGCACCACAACTGCTGACAAGATGGGTATGGGGTGGACAACTGCTTACCTGAATTACCGGAATTTTTACCTGAGGGGCCAATAGTATTATTGGCCATGATGAGGACAGGAAGCCGGCGGCTCATCAATGGTCCCCCCATTTGCCCTGATGATCTTTTCCAGTTGCATTTTAAAACCCAAAGCAGAGTTTTGGCGTTTACGGCTTCAGCGGGTAGGCGGTTCCACGGGTTTACAACCCTATGGGTGAAAAAGCATCTCCGGTTTTCTTTCCTACATTGTGGCTTGTTGAGCTTGAACCCGTTGCTCCTCGTTCGTGTTACATCTGACCTTGTGAAGAAATTGTCCGGATCGACATCCTTCAAATTGTTCAGTATTTTAAAGGTTTCGATGAGATCTGCCCCGTCATGCCTGGTCTACAGTGTTGTTAGCCCCGTGGCCCTCAACCGTTCCTGATACGTGAGGTGACTAAGCTCTGGTATGATTTTTGTTGCCCGGTGTTGCACCTTCTCCAGAGCAGCTATGTCTTTCAGAAGACGAGGTCTCCAAGCCTGGATGCAATAAACCAAGTGGGAGCACACCAGAGACTTATACAATTGAATGACTACTTTCTTTTCCTTGAAGGTAAAGGTACGCTTGATTATACCAGGGTTTGGTTCGCTTTTATTAATGCCGCTCCCACTTGATGTGCAATTTTTAGTGAATGATGGATTCTGACTCCAAGGTCCTTTTCTTTATATATATATTTTTTGAGATATATACAAGAGTTGTTACATTCTTGTACAGCCACTAGTACGCGTAGCGTTTCGGGCAGGTCCCTGGAATACGATCCCCGCCGCGAAGAATCCTTGTTACAACCAAGTACACATTTTACTGTTGCGTTAAACAGAGGCTACAGTTAAGGAATTGCGCCCAGTAAATCCTCTCCGGCCAGGATACGAACCCATGACATAGCGCTCGCGGAACGCCAGGCGAATGTCTTACCACTACACCACGGAGACTGTTTACCACTACACCATATCTGTTGTAAGGTAGTGCTGTCAATTTGGTAGTTATGACGTGGATTGCTATGCCCCACATGCAAGGTGGGGCATATCGACCCATACCATTTATCGACATTAAAAAATACTTGCCAGTCATCTGACATTTGTGGAGTTCATGTAATCTATTTGTAAGGTCTCAATATCACCTTCACTTTCCACGTTACCATAGATCTTAATGTCATATGCAAATTTGATGATGTGGTTTGTAATACTCTCTAGTACTAGTACTCTTAGCTGAAAATACTGTGGATGATTTTGGTTGTGAACAGCATAGACCACGCTAGAATATCTTTCAGACCGTAGGCTCCCTTTGTCACTTATATATATATATATATATATATATATATATATATATATATATATATATATATATATATATATATATATATATATATATATATATATATATATATATATATATATATATTAGTATATTTTGGTAGCAGTCTTTCCTGTAGACATATATTATTAAATATGACCGAAAAAGTAAGATTAATAATTCTAACACGAATTTTCTCAATCTTTCGTACATTACGCTTCACTGTTGGAGGTAAATCAAAAATCACTTCTCCAAAATTCATTTTTATTTCTAGTCTGACGCGACACGGGCGCGTTTCGTAAAACTTATTACATTTTCAAAGACTTCACAAATACACAACTGATTAGAACTTACGTATCTCTGCTATTATATCTACATTTGAGTGAGGTGGGAGGGATGATGTGGCATATCGTGACGTGGCATTAACACAAGACAGAACATGAGGGGATATTAATAGGGTATTAAAAGTATCAACACAAGACAGAACAGAAACAATGGGTATTGAATAGAAGTGTTTGTAGAAAGCCTATTGGTCCATATTTCTTGATGCTTCTATATTGGAGCGGAGTCTTGAGGTGGGTAGAATATAGTTGTGCAATAATTGGCTGTTGATTGCTGGTGTTGACTTCTTGATGTGTAGTGCCTCGCAAACGTCAAGCCGCCTGCTATCGCTGTATCTATCGATGATTTCTGTGTTGTTTACTAGGATTTCTCTGGCGATGGTTTGGTTATGGGAAGAGATTATATGTTCCTTAATGGAGCCCTGTTGCTTATGCATCGTTAAACGCCTGGAAAGAGATGTTGTTGTCTTGCCTATATACTGGGTTTTTTGGAGCTTACAGTCCCCAAGTGGGCATTTGAAGGCATAGACGACGTTAGTCTCTTTTAAAGCGTTCTGTTTTGTGTCTGGAGAGTTTCTCATGAGTAGGCTGGCCGTTTTTCTGGTTTTATAGTAAATCGTCAGTTGTATCCTCTGATTTTTGTCTGTAGGGATAACGTTTCTATTAACAATATCTTTCAGGACCCTTTCCTCCGTTTTATGAGCTGTGGAAAAGAAGTTCCTGTAAAATAGTCTAATAGGGGGTATAGGTGTTGTGTTAGTTGTCTCTTCAGAGGTTGCATGGCTTTTCACTTTCCTTCTTATGATGTCTTCGATGAAACCATTGGAGAAGCCGTTATTGACTAGAACCTGCCTTACCCTACAGAGTTCTTCGTCGACTTGCTTCCATTCTGAGCTGTGGCTGAGAGCACGGTCGACGTATGCGTTAACAACACTCCTCTTGTACCTGTCAGGGCAGTCGCTGTTGGCATTTAGGCACATTCCTATGTTTGTTTCCTTAGTGTAGACTGCAGTGTGGAAACCTCCGCTCTTTTCCATGACTGTTACATCTAGAAAAGGCAGCTTCCCATCCTTTTCCGTCTCGTAAGTGAAACGCAGCACGGAACTCTGCTCAAATGCCTCCTTCAGCTCCTGCAGATGTCTGACATCAGGTACCTGTGTAAAAATGTCGTCAACATACCTGCAGTATATGGCCGGTTTCAAGTTCATGTCGACTAAGACTTTTTGCTCGATGGTACCCATGTAGAAGTTTGCAAACAGGACACCTAGGGGAGAACCCATGGCGACCCCATCTACTTGCTTATACATGTGCCCATCCGGGCTCAAGAAGGGTGCCTCTTTAGTACAAGCTTGGAGTAGTTTCCTCAGAATTTTTACACAGGTACCTGATGTCAGACATCTGCAGGAGCTGAAGGAGGCATTTGAGCAGAGTTCCGTGCTGCGTTTCACTTACGAGACGGAAAAGGATGGGAAGCTGCCTTTTCTAGATGTAACAGTCATGGAAAAGAGCGGAGGTTTCCACACTGCAGTCTACACTAAGGAAACAAACATAGGAATGTGCCTAAATGCCAACAGCGACTGCCCTGACAGGTACAAGAGGAGTGTTGTTAACGCATACGTCGACCGTGCTCTCAGCCACAGCTCAGAATGGAAGCAAGTCGACGAAGAACTCTGTAGGGTAAGGCAGGTTCTAGTCAGTAACGGCTTCTCCAATGGTTTCATCGAAGACATCATAAGAAGGAAAGTGAAAAGCCATGCAACCTCTGAAGAGACAACTAACACAACACCTATACCCCCTATTAGACTATTTTACAGGAACTTCTTTTCCACAGCTCATAAAACGGAGGAAAGGGTCCTGAAAGATATTGTTAATAGAAACGTTATCCCTACAGACAAAAATCAGAGGATACAACTGACGATTTACTATAAAACCAGAAAAACGGCCAGCCTACTCATGAGAAACTCTCCAGACACAAAACAGAACGCTTTAAAAGAGACTAACGTCGTCTATGCCTTCAAATGCCCACTTGGGGACTGTAAGCTCCAAAAAACCCAGTATATAGGCAAGACAACAACATCTCTTTCCAGGCGTTTAACGATGCATAAGCAACAGGGCTCCATTAAGGAACATATAATCTCTTCCCATAACCAAACCATCGCCAGAGAAATCCTAGTAAACAACACAGAAATCATCGATAGATACAGCGATAGCAGGCGGCTTGACGTTTGCGAGGCACTACACATCAAGAAGTCAACACCAGCAATCAACAGCCAATTATTGCACAACTATATTCTACCCACCTCAAGACTCCGCTCCAATATAGAAGCATCAAGAAATATGGACCAATAGGCTTTCTACAAACACTTCTATTCAATACCCATTGTTTCTGTTCTGTCTTGTGTTGATACTTTTAATACCCTATTAATATCCCCTCATGTTCTGTCTTGTGTTAATGCCACGTCACGATATGCCACATCATCCCTCCCACCTCACTCAAATGTAGATATAATAGCAGAGATACGTAAGTTCTAATCAGTTGTGTATTTGTGAAGTCTTTGAAAATGTAATAAGTTTTACGAAACGCGCCCGTGTCGCGTCAGACTAGAAATAAAAATGATTTTTGGAGAAGTGATTTTTGATTTACCTCCAACAGTGAAGCGTAATGTACGAAAGATTGAGAAAATTCGTGTTAGAATTATTAATCTTACTTTTTCGGTCATATTTAATAATATATATATATATATATATATATATATATATATATATATATATATATATATATATATATATATATATATCACTTCCGACGATAATTAGATTCTCTATCGCAACTTGAACAGTTTATGCGTTTCTCTGCCGCTTAGCACCAGTATCACGCTCTTATCACACGAAAAATCGGACTCTAAAATTGGAGCTCTAAAACCCACCGTACCCGCCGCCCGCCGTACCGTCTATTCTTTACCGTCTATTCAGATGCAGGGCTGTAACAGAGTCCAAGTAGAAAACCGCCGCCGAGGGCCTTGAAACTTGTCGAAGGAGTTGTAAGACCATTAAGATTGCAAACAGTTCAACGGCCAGGCATGAATGAGCAAGGGAGAGCTTCCATGTCTGACAAGTAGAAAGGAGCAAAATATGCAGCCGCAGAGGTGGATTGTGGCTGATCAATGCAGGACCTATCCGTATAACCCTCCAAGTATCCAGGGTATAAGGAGGCTTGCAGGTCTGCAAAAATATTAGGGGGTCAGACTCTCTAAATCCCTCTTCTGACAAGGAGCCTTGGAAAAGTCCACAGACACCTGGATGAGCTCCTCTACCCACGGAGGTTCCGGAGAGATGATCGGGCCATGGGTGGGTACAGGGACGGGAAGGGAAAACTGGGAATATGCATCAAAGGCCTGGACGACGAAAGGCAGCTGACGGCACTTGGAGTCTCCAGCCGGCACATTCCACCAGTTAGCCTCGAGCTGCAGGCGAGTAAATGGATGGGTAGCAGGGAGATGCACTCTCTGTTGAAGCCGACGATAGAGGGGAAGAAGACGCTCAAAGTGCAGGGCCAACCCCCCGCCCCCCCCCCCGACTTGGTATGGAGAGAGAGAGAGAGCTGGCGAGGAGGGCATAGCCCCTAGCATTGAGCGAAGCACATTATTTTGGACGGGATGCAGCCTTGACAAGACCGATGAAGCTGCTGAGCCATAAACTTCATTTGCATACATGATCTTTCTACGAATGAAGGCCTTATAGAGAGCTTGGAGCGACTCTCGTGAAGCCACCTATGCCCCTCCAGAGAGCCGTTTCATGATGTTCACATGAAAACATGTGAACATCATGAGGCCCGAAGGTAATCTACATGATGCCTCCACGTCATCGAATAAGTCCACTTATGGATGTCAACTAACAAACTAACACTAAACATAGAAAAGACCTACTACATCTTATTTGGAAGCAAATCATCGAATGCAATTCAGCTACAGATAGACAACATTAACATCAGTAATAAAAATGATGGAAAGTTTCTTGGCCTATTCCTAGACAAGAGACTCAACTTCAGCACCCACATTCAACACATAACTAAGAAAGTCTCTAAAACAGTTGGTATACTCTCCAAAATAAGATATTATGTTCCTAACTCTGCTCTCCTATCACTATATTATGCACTAATCTATCCCTATCTTAATTATGGTATCTGTGCATGGGGGTCTACCACTGCAAACCACCTTAAACCCATCATCACCCAGCAAAAATCTGCTATCAGAATAATAACTAACTCTGTTTTCAGACAACACTCAACTCCCTTGTTTAAATCCCTTAACTTGCTAAATATTAACTTCCTCCACACATTCTCTTGTGTCAACTACATTTACAAAACCCTGTTCTTAAATGCAAATCCTGCTCTGAAACTCTCCCTGGACAGATGTAATAGGACCCATTATCACCACACCAGAAATAAATATCTTTTTGATATCCCCAGAGTCAAACTTAATCTGTGTAAACACTCTATGCAAATTAAGGGACCCAGTCTATGGAACTCACTCCCTAGTGAATTGAGAAGCTGTCAAACTTTTACCTCATTTAAAAACAAAAACAAAAAGTACCTAATTTCATCTTCGTAGTTTCCTACACTGAGCTTTAAATTTGCTCTGTATCTAGTGTTACCCAATCTCCCAATCTTTATGTACTTAATTCAAACAACTTTATCATTGTGTTCATTGCTGTCTTCTTGTATGTGCTAGCCATATGCTGTATTGTGCCTGCTAAGTTTTGTTAAACTACCATTCAAGCTGTCATTGCAATCATTCTGAGCTACCTGTGTGATTTAATATACCTACAATTTTTCTCTCATTTTTTATTTTTTTTCATGCTATGTATCTGTTATCATTTTATAAATTTTGCAAATATTTACTTATTTATAAGTTTCTTAGATTAAGGACCTGCCCGAAACGCTGCACGTACTAGTGGCTTTACAAAAATGTAATTACTATGCTATGTATCCTCACAATCCCAATGTACCTTCTTGTATATAAATAAATAAATAAATAAATAAATAAATAAATAAATAAATAAATAAATAAATAAATAAATAAATAAATAAATAAATAAATAAATAAATAAATAAATATGGTGGTTCTCGATTCGAGAACCACCCCCTAGCCACCTGTGTTCTGTGGCGACCGGGGAGACGATGGTTCCCGACGGTCACCACTGGCTGGTCTGGAAAACAGGACCAAGAGAAGTTCATGACGCAAGTCTTCACCGGGTTAATGGAGAGCTCCTTTTCTAGCACAATTGCAGAAAACACAGTCACGGCATCTTGCAGGGAGCCTTGTGTCTCCAGGAGAGTGGCTTCACCGCCACGAGGGTTACGTTATTGGCGTAGGCTAAAACCTGGGCATGCTGGAATATCGGGAGATCAGACATAATACAGAATATTAACGTGCTGAGAATCGCTCGCTGGGGGACACCATGCAAAACAAGGCAGAATGAGCGGCCAAAACAAACAAGGAATGAACGGCCCAGTAGATGGTTTTGAAACCACCCCGACGCCGAACCCGAGAGAGGCAAGTTTAGGTAGACTCTGAAGGACAGCCGAATGAGACAAACACTCTTGATGTCGAAGAATACTGCAAGGAGCACTCTTCTCATGAGAAAAGTGTCCATTATTCTATGTTTCAAGGAGAGGAGGCAGTCCGTCGTGCTTCTCCACGGCCTAATCCACTGATACCCTCAGGTAGGAGATCTGAGGTTCCCACCATACACTGTAGCCGGAGGTGGACAAGGCATTCCATAAATTTCCAGAGACATGGAAGCAGACTTATGGGCCGATATGAACTCAGGACAGACGAATCCCTACCAGACTTGGAAAATGGTAAAAGAATGGCGTGTTTCCATGGGTCAGGGAAGATACCAAAAGATCAGCAGGCGTTGTAAAAGTGAAGGTGAGACCACAAGATCTTGGGCTTGGGCCTGATCTTGGGATCAATTCATTCTCTGAATGAATTCATATGAAATGTTGCCTATCCCTGGCATAATGCCCGTCCTAGAGAGTGACAGGGTCTCCTTGAGCTCAACTGATGTAAATGGACGGTCCAGATCCTCGAGCTAGTCCTACACCCTGTCGAGTGCCCCAACCTATGGAACCCGAGGGAAGGAGCAGGGAATGGTAAACATCCTCAAAGTGGTCAGCAAAAAGCTCGGTTATATGTAGTTTCCCCAGGCTCCCATTACCACTGGGGGGGTCTCTGAGTAGGGTGGAAGGCCGAGAGTACCTTCCTGTCATCTTGCGAACAAAGGCCCAGGCTCCTGCAGAGGAGGAGTGAAATCGGACAGAGGCACAATAACAGCCCCGGCCTTGCATTTGGTAAGGAGGACTACCCGCCTACACTTGGCGTCAGCCCTGTGGAAAGTCTGCCGCTGCAATAGGGTAGGGTGGCGTCGCCGGTCCAGCACGGCCTGCCGACATTCAGGAGTCTACCATGGTGCCCCACGGCGGGACTGGGTGGGAGTCTCGTCACTAGGCTTCTTGAAGCGCAATGTCTATACTGAAGAAGGACTCGAAGAGAGCATCCGCTGACCCATACAGTTCCGCTGTAACTGGGGTAAGAGTCGACCAGTCATCTGCCTCATATCCAAGCCATCCCTCTGAGAAGATCTACTTGGATCTCCTCATGGTCAGAACAGGATGAAGAGGTTCCCCCCAAAGGAAATGACGAAGGGCAGGTGATCACCACCCAGATACGGCCTGGTGCATATATGCGCAATCACAAAGGGGGTATCTTCCAATTCAGAGATCGAGTATGGAAGTATGCCCACTGAGCGGGTCTATCCGGGTTTCAAAGCCTGATGACGTCAATAAGGAGAGATCTGGAGCATTAAGGAGAAACTGAAACAGGGCTCGGCCGGCCGTGTTGTTGAGGTGACTCTGTAGTATAGATTGCCATGAAGAGCGCCAGGCGTTGAAGTCACCCATGACACGGCAAGTGTCCGTGATGTGGCCAAAATAGTGTTCTAGTTCCCTCGCCGTTACCCATAGACAAGGGTTTACAGAACTCCAAAGGGGCCCCACCCATGGAAGAGGGCCACCTTCACTGCCATGAACTTCAGATTCCCGAAAAGGAGTGAAACCAGAGCAAGGAACTCGGGACTGAGTCCCTGACCAAGAGGGCATACCCCCCTCCACTCCGCACTGGTCGATCCTGTCTGTACACCGAAAACACTGTGAAGAAAAGATCGTCACTGTGAGACTTGGTTTACCAAGTCTCACAGAGTCCCACGACCAACGGGGGTTGAGCTGGTGAGAAAATTACGAAGGAATTGCTTCTTCTTAAAAAGAAAATGGGCATTCTAAAACACCACAGTATTCTCAGGATGGAGCACCATTATCCCTGAAATACAGCAACAAACTTTCTGACCACCTGTGCCCAGACGTCTCCAAAAGAGGAGCCACTAGAAAAAGCCATAAAACATCATATCTTCAGCCACGTTATTGTGACTCATCACTGTATAAAACTCTCATATGAAGTAAGTAAAATATGGGGTATCGAAAACTGTTAGTCCAAAGGCTGTTGAGCAGAGCTTCTTTCTGAATGACGGAAGCGGTGATCGGCTTGCGAACCTTCTTGCCGGGGTCTGCGCCTGGCGGGTACTTCACTTTAGGCCTAATGTTTCACCGGTGTCACAATCCCCTGCGAAAGCACCTGGGGGACCAGAGGATTATCAGGTCTATCCGATGGAGGAGAACCTCCCGATCGACGGATGTTCAAGTTCAAATACGTTTATTGAGACAATAAAATCAGCCCGTCCTCCAAACAAAGACCCAAAAGTGATTCCATACACCCGCCAAATCCCCTTTTTATGAATGAAAAACGGTTTACACACAACTCACAACTGATTTCGTTCGAACACTTCCGGAACTAGTGCTTCACTGAGCAATTTTGTTCGAACCACAACACTGTAAATGCTTCACCCACGTACTACAAATACAAATAATCGCCAACAGAACCTAAACACCTAACCTAACCTAACCTATGACTATATATGCACAATATGCTAATACAGTATAATATTAATTTTTATTTGAGAAAATTCCCGTTTTGAATGAAAAGCATGTACTAATTTATGAATGCGTCTGTGAGGTCGACCTCCGGATGTAATGGACTTGAGGACGGTTGAATAAAATACATCTTAAAGGAATAGAATAGCTTAGGCTATCGACGGGTGTGTCGACGACGTCGGTGCTGGGTTCTCTGGGAAGAGTCGGAAGGGTGACGAATGCTGAGCTCCCGCTGGGACTGAACGTCCATGTCTGTATCCTTGGTGGAGTTTTCGTCGATGCTGAGGAGACGAAGGAGGGAAAATCGATTTGCAGTCTGAGCATTTGAGACATGTGGCCAGGACAGCCAAGAGCATCTCTTAGATCTTACCTGAGGAGATACCTAACCAGAGGGAGCCAGGAGGCGAGAAGCAACGGTAGGTAGATTGAGGGTGTGCAACCTCGATAACAGCTCTTGTCAAGGAATCCCCACTGCTTTATGATCGATGTCCAACTGGAAGGCTTCAAGGTAGACCAGGCAACTCTTGGACGTGACCTTGTGATGGCCATGGCATAAAAGACAGCGAAGTGCGTATGAGCACCCACCATGGTGGGTGCTCTTATGCGAAGTGCGTAAGAGCACGCAGGCCCGGGCAAGTCCTGGGCCTGCACCCCCTTGCTGATGCAGGGGGGCGCAGGCCCGGGACTTGCCAGGACGCCGCGAGACTGTCACTTTGCTGTGAGGCTCCAGGGCTGATCAGCGGGTCATGCGTGCAGTCGGCAAGTACCATGAGCAGACATGTTGGGACCCGAAAGATGGTGAACTATGCCTGGCCAGGATGAAGCCAGAGGAAACTCTGGTGGAGGTCCGTAGCGATTCTGACGTGCAAATCGATCGTCGGAGCTGGGTATAGAGGCGAAAGACTAATCGAACCATCTAGTAGCTGGTTCCCTCCGAAGTTTCCCTTAGGATAGCTGGAACTCGTGGGATGAATTTCATCCGGTAAAGCGAATGATTAGAGGCCTTGGGGACGAAACGTCCTCAACCTATTCTCAAACTTTTGACCTGTGTTGCCGCAGTTTGCATAGCGTGCTGTATTATGGGAGGTAAGGCGACCATGCCTTAATAGATGACAATCATAGCATCGTAACACAGGAAAGGTATAGGGCTAGTCCTAATAGGTCTTGTGTAGCGCCACCCGGTCAGGGAGGACCAGGCCCATCGAACTTAATAAACACCATGGACTTCGGCCCTGCTGCTCCGCGAATCCTGGTAACTTCCAGTAATCCCGCCGATGCACCCCCTAACATCTGCAGAGCGACCTGGATGTCATCCACTTCAACAATCGGGTCGATTGGCCCAATCTTCCCATACCGAGCCCGAGATTCCTCCTCCTGCTGTGACAATACCTATTTGCACCTGACAGGGTAGTCCCCAACTACCCCCAGGGTAGTTTTCGGGTAGCAGGGTAGCTATCTGACGTGGTAACGTCAGATAGCCGAACATGCAGCAAAGCCTCTTTCCTGATGTGTAGCTTCAGTCCTGCACCCATACCCAGGATATGCACAGTCTCAGTCAGGCACTGTGACCACAATACCGAATCCTCGATCGCTACACTTAATGTATGAGGATTCATGAACACGTTCTGATCTGTTGTTGACTTAATTAGGACAACCCCCAACGAGGAATGAGGTACCACAGGAGGAAGGTCTTCTGAAAGTGAGGACACCCTCTTAGCATCTCGCTCTGGGGCAGCATCCGCCGGCTCATTCTCCAACAGACGTTTGCTTCTCTTGGACCTGCTATCAATGTCCATGGTGCCCCCACTCTGAGAGGCATCCATTAGAGAGACTCCGGCCTCCGACGGTGCTATGAGAGCCCCCTGGGTAACTACAGTGAGCATACACTGGCCCAAAGAATCCAGCTGAATTCAAAGATGAGCTCCCGATGAAGTGAGGAAAGAATGCCCAGCCACGAGCGTTCAATCCGCGCGCCAAAATGGCCGACCGTCGGCAACTCCCTTGTCGATCGGTTTGTTGTGGCGACGCGGAGGTGTGTCAAGAGAGAGAGAGGGAGGTGAGGGCAGGCTGTGCTGACGACTGTACTCAGTTGTTCTTGCATGGGTTGAGCTTTGGCTCTTTGGTCCGGCCTCTCAACTGTCAATCAACTGGTGTACAGATTCCTGAGCCTACTGGGCTCATCCTACTGTTGTAGTAAAATGTTGTATCTACCATACCTACACCGCACCACGGGTGCAGCTGGAAGTGCAGTTGTCCTGACAATGGGTGATGACTTATATTTTGAGTGGGGAGTCCGTATAAATAACTGGGACTCTACCCCTCAGACCGAACTATTTGCCTTGCTTCTTGCACTGAAATTTGTACAAGTCTCCAAACTTGATACATTAATTGTAAGTGACTCTTTATCATCTTAAATTGCTCTCAACTCTTTAAGACATTACTGTAACATGCTCGTGTCCCAAGCTAGACACAAATACAACAAAATTATTAATGATGGTAACAGAGTTCATTTCATGTGGACTCCATCTCATGTTGGCCTCCGAATGCATGATAGAGCTGATGAGTTAGCCAAAGAATCTGCCTTTAAAGGAGACATTGAGTATAACCTTGGATTGTCAATAAGCAGTCTGAGAGCAGCAGTACACCAAGAACTTCAACAAGATCTTGTAAATCTGTGGCGAAGTGAAATCGACACCAGTAATTCCATCGATCATCACACTATCATGCAAGAGGAGCCACACATCTATGGTCCATGCAATAAAATCAGCAGACTTCTAGATGTTACTACAGCTCGGTTTAGACTCGGTTACAAGTATCTCTGGGAATTTTCATTATCTGCTGATGTAGACCTGACCAAACTGAGTCAACAAAATTATTTGCACGCCCTCCGTCACTATGTGATGGAGTGCGAAAAAATACGTGAATTCAGAAACAATTCTATAACAAATGTTCCAAAGATGTGTAAATACATCATTCAAAATGATCTGCTACCAGAAATCTTAGCCAAATATCCCCAGTTTGCTAACTGTAGGTAGTAACTAAGTGACTAACTATCCACCGCTGTCCACCGGATAGGGACGATGTGCAGGACAAACATATCAATTGTGACACTATCTCTCCACATGTCAGTTGCTTAATTTCGAAATTGTACTTTTAGTTGATCTCGAATCCATTGATGATGTGAAGATGTCTATTGAATTTTGTAACTAGCTCATCAAGATTGTAACTTGCTTAGCTAAATGAATTGTGGGGTTCAGTCCCTGAGCCCATTTTGTGCCTCTGTAACCCTTTCCACTACCGTCCACAAGATGGGTATGGGGCGCATAATAAATGAACTAAACTAACCGTACCTGACTGGAGTTAGTGTTGTACCTGATGGGTGCTCGCTTGACTGTTATTGTTGTGGTGCCCGGCAGATCAGCTGAGACCCACATGTATACGGGTCGGTGTAATGTACTCTCTTATTTTCTGATTGATTTAACTTCAGTTGATTATGCAATTTGCTTATTGTTATAGTGAATATAAAGTGCTTAAACTGTATATATGTATGCCTCTGTTCACTCGGTAGTGAGTGGGTACCTGGTTAAACAATTTGATGGGTCGTATTCCAGGGAAAATTAAGGTTAAGGATATGCCCGAAACGTTATGCGCGCTAGTGGCTTTACAAGAATGCAAGAACACTTGTATATATAAATATAAAAATATATAAAATATAAAATAACAAATAAAGCCACACGTGTGGCAAAGCGTTTCATTACCTCAACTGTCTTTCGTCCAACCACTTGGGTTGGACGGTAGAGCGACGGTCTCGCTTCATGCAGGTCGGCGTTCAATCCCCGACCATCCAAGTGGTTGGGCACCATTCCTTCCCCTCCCCCCCCTGTCCCATCCCAAATCCTTATCCTGACACCTTCCCAGTGCTATATAGTCGTAATGGCTTGGCGCTTTCCCTTGATAGTTCCCTTCCCTTCAACTGTCCTTCTTATCTTGTGGTTATCTTGAGATGATTTCGGGGCTTTTAGTGTTCCCGCGACCCGGTCCTCGACCAAGCCTCCACCCCCAAGAAGCAGCCCGTGACAGCTGACTAACACCCAGGTACCTATTTTACTGCTAGGTAACAGGGGCATAGGGTGAAAGAAACTCTGCCCATTGTTTCTCGCCGGCGCCTGGGATCGAACCCAGGACCACAGAATCACAAGTCCCGCGTGCTGTCCGCTCGGCCGACCGGCTCCATTACACATATATGGAAAAGAAGACATACCAACTGCAACAGTGTTTATTAATCACAAACATTCAGGAATGTCTACCCTGGATGGTGATGTCGTCACATTTGTGAAAAAGAAAACACAGGAAATGATGATAACACGACAGTATGATATAGGGAAATCAGACATGCATACAAATGAGTGACAAAAGCCTAGTGTTTAGTGATGAAGTCGACATATTAGGAATGAAATTTTAGTTTTAATTTCCATGAAATGCTATGTGTTTAACCTAGCAAACAAGGTAGCCAAGAAACCTGCAGTCCTAAGGTGCATCATTAGTTGTTGACAGCAAGGGTTACAAAACCTTATTTGAAGAAAGTAAGTAATTATCAAAAGAAGGCACCAAACCGGGAAGGCTATGTAGCTCCAAACCTTATTTGAAGCACAAGTTCACTCCCATCTAACCACTTGGGGGTGGACGGTAGAGCGACGGTCTCGCTTCATGCAGGTTGGTGTTCGATCCCCCGACCATCCAAGTGGTTGGGCACCATTCCTTTCCCCCCGTCCCATCCCAAATCCTTATCCTGACCCCTTCCCAGTGCTATATAGTCGTAATGGCTAGGTGCTTTCCCCTGATAATTCCCTCCCTCCCATCCTGAGTGTGCACCGCTCTCCTGGAGGAAGATATACTTGGAATCAGGTCCACCAACCAGATGAAGGTTCTCCCACTCAGCTGGCTCTTGGACCATCCTGATCCTTAAGTAATAGATACTTAGCATTAAAATGAGTTTACTCTTTATGGATACAAAAGTGTGCTCTGGAAATAGATGAGTTTCTAGAGTCAGGGTTTAGATGAGCCGATTTAGGATCACAGATTTTAGCTTGCAATTTCATTAGGAATGTGAGCGAATGGGGATCTCTCAGCTTGACTTGTACCCCATGGCTATTGTGCTGTGCTGTGCTGAGCAGTGCTATGCAATCCTGTACACTGAGGCTTGCTATACTGCCTTTATTCAAGGACACAAGTACCTCATGCCGGGTGTCTACAGATCGGTGTTCACACTGACAGTTCAGATATCGTGTGTGTTGCGCATGGGACGTCTGGTTATACCAGCAGATGACAGTACATCTTGACGGGGTAATCATGGGTGGAGTCCACTACCATAACATTAACCGTGGAGTGCGGCAGGGAGCGTACAAGGTTACGGCTTTCCTAACTTCGTCAACGGTTTGATAACCCTTCCTCCTCCATTCCCAGTGATGCCAGAGAAGACCCATAGTTTACCCAATCAGATGTGTGTATATGACAGAAACTGGATTCTGATTGGTGTTCTGTGTGGAAGCTTCTCCACGATGAGACACCAGGCATGAGTTCAGCTATCTCGCTTTGAGCTTCACCTCCTTATTCTCGCTGAAGCTTTACAAGCGTCGGGACGTGTACTGCTTCAGCTCTTGAACACCGTCACTCTCGAAAGCTTCAAAGGCTAACTCTAGAGTAGCCCCTGTGAACTGTTCAACACCCGGGCAATGTTCACAACACCTGTGCAATGTTATATCTTGAGGTTATCTTGATGATGATTTCGGGGCTTAGTGTCCCCGCGGCCCGGTCCTCGACCAGGACTCCACCCCCAGGAAGCAGCCCGTAGCAGCTGTCTAACTCCCAGGTACCTATTTACTGCTAGGTAACAGGGGCATCAGGGTGAAAGAAACATTTTGCCCACTTGTCTCCGCCTCCACCGGGGATCGAACCAGGAACCTAAGGACTGTGAATTCGAAGCGCTGTCCACCCAGCTGTCAGGCGCCCTAGCCAGACAGTACCAATAGCTGATACTGTAGACCTGTGGATGGATGGGATCTTATAGTCGCTCGCAGTTTATTGCCCGCAGGACGCTTGGTCGCCAGGTTGCAGTTTATTGCCCGCAAGACGCTTGGTCGCCAGGTTGCAGTTTATTGCCCGCAAGACGCTTGGTCGCCAGGTTGCAGTTTATTGCCCGCAGGACGCTTGGTCGCCAGGTTGCAGTTTATTGCCCGCAAGACGCTTGGTCGCCAGGTTGCAGTTTATTGCCCGCAGGACGCTTGGTCGCCAGGTTGCAGTTTATTGCCCGCAAGACGCTTGGTCGCCAGGATGCAGTTTATTGCCCGCAGGACGCTTGGTCGCCAGGTTGCAGTTTATGGCCCACAGGACGCTTGGTCGCCAGGTTGCAGTTTATGGCCCACAGGACGCTTGGTCGCCAGGTTGCAGTTTATGGCCCACAGGACGCTTGGTCGCCAGGTTGCAGTTTATGGCCCACAGGACGCTTGGTCGCCAGGTTGCAGTTTATGGCCCACAGGACGCTTGGTCGCCAGGTTGCAGTTTATTGCCCGCAGGACGCTTGGTCGCCAGGTTGCAGTTTATTGCCCGCAGGACGTTTGGTCGCCAGGTTGCAGTTTATTGCCCGCAGGACGCTTGGTCGCCAGGTTGCAGTTTATGGCCCGCAGGACACTTGGTCGCCAGGTTGCAGTTTAATGTGCAAAGCGGCGCTTTATATCTGAACAGAACAACCTCTGTAGTTTGGTACCATCAGCATCGTCGTCCTTTTCGAGGAATTGCATTTGTCCGTCTGGGAATTTGCGGCGGAATTCTGGGTCGCGGTATTCTTTCTTCAGTATTGTGAGACCAGTGTAAGAGTTCATGGTGTGGGCGTGGACACACATGGGGTGCGGGTACTTGTTCCCGCTGATTATCTTGTTACATCTGTGGGCCAATTTTCGTCTGGTGTGTGTGTGTGTTGTCACTGAACTCGCTGGGCGGAATGAACAGCACATGGCAAGTACTTTTGTCTTCGTCCTCATCTTCGTCGGCGGTGGCAAGGCCGTTCTCTTCGACGTCGGTGGTGGCTTTGGAGAGCCTCTTGGTGTTGGTTGTGGGAGTTCCGGGTGATCCGTTGTCGTCTATGGATGTGATGTCTTCCTTGGCAGGGTCAGCCAGGGTGGGTGGCGTCCCTCTTACCGGATTGATTAGCTTGAAACAGTTGCTCTTTATTTGTGTTACATCTGACCTTTTGAAGAAGTTGTCCTGATCAACAGCCTCCAACTTGTTCAGTATTTTAAAAGTTTCAATGAGATCCACCCTGTCATGCCTGGTTTGCAGTGTTCTTAGCCCTTGTGGCCCTCAACCGTTCCTGATACGAGAGTTCACTTAGTTCAAGAATTGTTTTTGTCGCCTGCTGTTGCACGTTCTTCAGAGCAGCTGTGTCCTTCTGAAGATGAGGTCTCCATTGTTGGATACAGTGTTCCAATCACCAGAGGTTGATGCAGTTTAATCACTACCTTCTTTTCCTTAAAGTCAAAGGTACGCCTAGAGTTTAGTTAGTTTCTTTTACTGCCGGTCCCACTTGTGCATCTTTCAGTGAATGATGAATTCTAACTCCAAAGTCCTTTTTTCACCAATCTGTTGCAAGATAATGTTATTTATTTGGTAGTTGTGGCGTGGGTAGATATGCCCCACATGCAATGTTTTGCATTTTTCGATATCAAAAGGCATTTGCCAGACTTGCGATCATTTGTGGACTTCATGTAGCTCTCGTTGCAAGGCCTCAAAATCATTTTCACTTCCCACTTTACCACAAATCTTAGTGTCGTCTGAAAATTTGATGACGTGGTTTATATTATTGACAAATGGGATGACCTTTGACAAGCCACCGGCTTCCTGTCCTCGTCGAGGCCTCTAGAGAGATAATGGCCCTCGGGTAAATATCAGACACGCTCTCTCTCTCACATATCACGTATGCTCTCTCTCACAAATTATACGAGCTCTCTCTCACATATCATATGAGCTCCCAAGTCATACGAGCTCCCACATATCATATGAGCTCTCACATACCATACAAGCTCTCATATCATACGAGCCCTCTCTCATATATCACATGAGCTCCCACAAGTCATATGAGCTCTCAATCACATATCATACGAGCTCTCACTCACATGTCATTGCAGCTCCCACAAGTTATACAAGCTCTTACATACATAGCATGATAGAGAGAGCTATCATATTTATTTATTTATTTATATACAAGAAGGTGCATTGGGATTGTGAGAGTTCATAGTATGATGTGTTTACATTCTTGTAAAGCCACTAGTACGCACAGCGATTTGGGCAGGTCCTTAATCTAGCAGATAATATTAAGAAGATAAATTCTTACAAAATTTATAAAATGTTAATAGGTACATTGTAGGAAAACTTGAGAGAGATTATTATAGTATTATATTAAAGCACATTGATAGCTTTGATTGATAGTACTGATAGCTTGATTGATAATTTGACAAAGATTAGTAGGCACAATAAAGCCACTTGATGGCATATATAAGATGACAGCAATGATCACAATGATAAAGTTGTATGGCTTAGGTACATATATATTGGGGAATTGGGTAGCACTAGATATAGTGCGAGTTTAGAGCACAAGGTAAGAAACTATGAAGATGAAATTAGGTAATTTTTGGTTTTATTTTTTAATAAGGCAAAAGTTGGACAGCTTTTCAATTCGTTAGGGAGTGAGTTCCATAGACTAGGTCCCTTTATTTGCATAGTATTTGCACAGATTAAGTTTGACTCTGGGGATATCAAAGGGATATTTATTTCTGGTGATATTTCTGCTCATGTGATATGTGGGAGCTCGTATGATATGTGAGAGCTCGTATGACTTTTGGGAGCTCATACATATCATATGTCAGAGAGCGCTCGTATAATTTGTGAGAGAGAGCATGTGTGATATGTGAGAGAGCTTGTCTGATTATGGGTCCTATTACATCTGTCCAGGGAGAGTTTCAGAGCAGGATTTGCATTAAGAACAGGATTTTGTAAATGTAGTTGACACAAGTGAATGTGTGGAGTGACTTTATGTTTAGGGAGTTAAACAAGGGGGCTGAGTGTTGTCTGAAAGCAGAGTTTGTTATTGTTCTGATAGCAGATTTTTGCTGGGTGATGATGGATTTGAGGTGCTTTGCAGTGGTTGAACTCCATGCACAGATACCATAAGTAAGATAGGGATAGATTAGTGCATAATATAGAGAGATGAGAGCAGAGTTAGGAACATAATATCTGATCTTAGAGAGTATACCAACTGTTTTAGAAACTTTCTTAGTTATGTGTTGTATGTGGGTGCTGAAGTTGAGTCTCTTGTCTAAGTATAGGCCAAGAAACTTTCAATCATTTTTATTGTTGATGTTAACATTGTCTATCTGAAGCTGAATTGCATTTCTTGATTTGCTTCCAAATAAGATGTAGTAGGTCTTTTTTTATGTTTAGTGGTAGTTTGTTGGTTGACATCCATAAGTGTACATTTTTTCATTCATTATTCACAACATTATTTAATGTGTGTGGGTTGTAGGTTTGAGTAGATGAGGGTAGTATCATCAGCAAACAATATAGGTTTAGATCATACGAGCCCTTACATGTCATACGAGCCCTCACATATCATACGAGCCCTCACATATCATACGAGCCCTCACATATCATACGAGCCCTCACATATCATACGAACCCTCACATATCATACGAGCTCTCACATATCATACGAACCCTCACATATCATACAAGCCCTCACATATCATACGAGCCCTCACATATCATACGAGCCCTCACATATCATACGAGCCCTCACATATCATACGAGCCCTCACATATCATACGAGCCCTCACATATCATAGGAGCCCTCACATATCATACGAGCCCTCACATATCATACGAACCCTCACATATCATACGAGCTCTCACATATCATACGAACCCTCACATATCATACAAGCCCTCACATATCATACGAGCCCTCACATATCATACGAGCCCTCACATATCATACGAGCCCTCACATATCATACGAGCCCTCACATATCATACGAGCTCTCACATATCATACGAACCCTCACATATCATACGAACCCTCACATATCATACGAACCCTCACATATCATACAAGCTCTCATATCATACGAACCCTCACATATCATACGACCCCTCACATATCATACAAGCCCTCACATATCACACACGCCCTCACGTTTCATACAAGCTCTCACATATCATACGAACCCTCACATATCATACAAGCTCTCACATATCATACGAACTCTCACATATCATACGAACCCTCACATATCATACGAACCCTCACATATCATACGAGCCCTCACATATCATACAAGCCTTCACATATCATACAAGCTCTCATATCATACGAACCCTCACATATCATACGACCCCTCACATATCATACAAGCCCTCACATATCATACAAGCCCTCACATATCATACGAACCCTCACATATCATACGAACCCCCACATATCATACGAACCCCCACATATCATACGAACCCCCACATATCATACGAACCCTCACATATCATACGAACCCTCACATATCATACGAACCCTCACATATCATACGAACCCTCACATATCATACGAGCCCTCACATATCATACAAGCCCTCACATATCATACAAGCCCTCACATATCATACGAAACCCCACATATCATACGAACCCCCACATATCATACGAACCCCCACATCCTGTAATTTTCTGTAATAATTTGTAATTGTATTTGTGCTGTTTTTTCAACAATGTTCCCCCCTCTTTTACCTCTATTTTTATTTGTACTCAACACATTTTTTTCTTTTTACCCATTAGTTTTAAGCTTTAGTCAGTAGTGTTTTTTCCTGTCCGAAACGCTTTGCGTAATAGTAGCTTTAGGCATTGTATGTACTAGCTCTTATCTATAAAGCCAACAAACTTTGTAAAATCTCTTTATGTATGTACCTTTGCCTAAATAAAAATTATTATTATTATTATTATTACATATCATACGAACCCTCACATATCATACAAGCTCCCTCAACTACTCCAGATGGTGTGAGAGTACTGTGACGGACGTGGTGTGTAATGGTCGGTAAAAGTACACACACACACACTGTGCATATCCTGTTTATGTCGGTTTCTGCTAGCGTGGCCAGCACCGTAGCCACCGTGACGTCACAGTGGCTCAGTTATGGCGGGAGCAGCCATCGCCTCATAGTAGCTCGGTTATTAATTTAATACGACCTGGACGAAGTGATAGCATGACCTGGTGAATAGTCACCATAATGACCTGGTGAATAGTCACCATAATGACCTGGTGAATAGTCACCATAATGACCTGGTGTATAGTCACCATAATGACCTGGTGAATAGTCACCATAATGACCTGGTGAATAGTCACCATAATGACCTGGAGAATAGTCACCATAATGACCTGGTGAATAGTCACCATAATGACCTGGTGAATAGTCACCATAATGACCTGGTGAATAGTCACCATAATGACCTGGAGAATAGTCACCATAATGACCTGGTGAATAGTCACCATAATGACCTGGTGAACATAAGGACCCCTATATCAATACATGAAATGTCCGATCACCGTAGTCAGCAATACATCAATTTAACATTCAAGATGAAATGAGAGTCTAAGTAACCAGAGAGAGAGAGAGAGAGAGAGAGAGAGAGAGAGGGAGAGAGAGAGAGAGAGAGGGAGAGAGAGAGAGTGAGAGAGAGAGAGTGAGGGAGAGAGAGAGAGAGAGAGAGAGAGAGGGAGAGAGAGAGAGAGAGAGAGAAGGGGGGAGGGCGACTATCTTCTTGAGGTTATCTTGAGATGATTTCGGGGCTTTTTTTAGTGTCCCCGCGGCCCGGTCCTCGACCAGGCCTCCACCCCCAGGAAGCAGCCCGTGACAGCTGACTAACTCCCAGGTACCTATTTACTGCTAGGTAACAGGGGCATTCAGGGTGAAAGAAACTTTGCCCATTTGTTTCTGCCTCGTGCGGGAATCGAACCCGCGCCACAGAATCACGAGTCCTGCGCGCTATCCACCAGGCTACGAGGCCCAACTAACGGTTAAGGTCAACCATTATTTGTTCTTCTAGCTCGAATTATCCGGAAGTCACTAATGAAGAATCCGTCTTCTATAATTATAATATGGTAGCGGCTCGCGAAATTGTCATAATATACAGTTTTCAATTCGTGGGTCCTCTGGTAGGTTAGGATAAGGCACTTAAGTACGACAGTTTTACTACTATATAGAATGGAAAGAGAAGGAAGGAAGTTCAGTTGCCTGCAGGAATGGCTTCAGATGCAGGCGATGAGTCACAATAACGTGGCTGAAGTATGTTGACCAGACCACACACTAGAAAGTGAAGAGACGACGACGTTTCGGTCCGTCCTGGACCATTCTCAAGTAGACAATCGACTTGAGAATGATCCAGGACGGACCGAAACGTCGTCGTCCCTTCACTTTCTAGTGTGTGGTCTGGTCAACATGGCTCCAGACTTTTAATTGTGGGCGACTTCAACCACTGACTGGGAGAATGGGGTCCCACATGGAAGTGCGGATATACATGGAGAACTAAACTATTGGAAGTGGCAGCAAGAAACTTTCTGAGCCAACATTTCAAGGGATCCACACGAATGAGAGACAATGAGGCAAAACCAGCTAGACTCGACCTGATACTCACATCATCATGGGGGCTTTCAAATTAGAAGCCCCCATGGGAATGATTGACCACAAGGGTCTGAAATTTTAGTACAGTATCTGGTGGAGGTAGGGATAACCTATCCAAGGAAGGGATCGGAAAGGAAAAGGCTAGTTTATCGAAGAAGAAACTATGATGAGATGAGGAACTTCCTAATGGGAATACCATGGGAAAAAGACCTCAGAGAAGACAGTCCAAGATATGATGGACTACGTCACCCAGGAGTGCCAGGATGCTACAGACAGGTTTACCCCAGCCCAAAAGGACAAAAATTAACAGCAAGAGAAGAATCCATGGTTTAATCAGGCATGTAAGGAATCAAAGTAATTGAGTACAAAAACATGGAGAAACTACAGAAATAACAGAACACCAGAGAGCAGGGAGAGATACCAAAGGGCCTGGAATGAGTACCTCAGAGTGAGGAGAGAAGCAGAGAGACAATATGAAAATAACATTACAAGCAAAGCCAAAACCCAACCAAAACTGCTCCACAACCACATCAGAAGGAAAACAGCAGTGAAGGAACAATGAAACTAAGATAAGGGGAGAACAGATACACACAAAATGACAAGGAGTGTGAAGAACTCAATAAGAGATTCCAGGAGGTTATCACAATAGAGCAAGGAGAAGCCCCTGTACTGAGAGAAGAGGTGGTAAAACAAGGCACCCTTGGAGGAATCTGAGCTTACCAATGATGAGGTCAAAGGGGTATCTGTTGGAGCTGAATGTAACAAAGGCTGTTGGGCCTGACAGAATATCACCATGGATACTAAAAGCGGGCGCAGAAGCACTAAGTGTGCCACTCTCTATGGTGTATAACAGGTCACTGGAAACAGGAGACCTACCGGCAAGTTGGAAGACAGCTTTATAGTCCCAATATACAAAAAGGGTGACAGACAAGAGGCACTGAACTACAGGCCAGTGTCCCTAACTTGTATACCATGCAAGGTGATGGAGAAGATCGTGAGGAAAAGGTTCGTAGAGCATCTGGAGGGAAATAACTTTGCAACACACCACCAACAAGGGTTTAGGGATGGTAAATTTGTTATTGTTATATATACAAGAGTTGTTACATTCTTGTACAGCCACTAGCACACATAGCATTTTGGGCAAGTCCTTAATCCTAAAATTCCACGGAATATGACCCACCAAATTGTTTAACAACCAGGTACCCATTTTACTGTTGGGTGAACAGAGGCTACAGTTAGGGATTGGCGCCCAGTAAATCCTCCCCGGCTAGGATACGAACCCAGGCCAAAGTGCTCGCGAAACGCCAGGCGAGTGTCTTACCACTATGCCACAGGGACTGCTGGCGTAGTCCCAGCCTTACGTGCCTCCACAGGTTTTAATTCTATGACCAGGCGACAAAAATTAGGCAAGAAAGTGAGGGCTGGGCAGGTTGCATTTTCTTAGACTGTCAGGAAGCCTTTGACACAGTAACTCATAAGAGGATGTTTGCAAAAGTTGGAGAAACAGGCATGAATAAATGGTAAGGTGGTCCAGTGGATAAGGGAGTATCTAAGCAACAGGAAACAGCAAGTAACTGTGAGGGAAGGAAACCTGAGAGTGGCAAGATGTCACCAGCGGGGTCCCAGAGAGCTCTGTACTTGGACATTCCTGTTTCTGATATTCTTAAATGATCTTCCAGAGGGTAGAGACTCATTCCTCTCAATGTTTGCTGATGACGCAAAAATTATGAGAAGACTCTAGATAGACGAAGACAGACAGACTACAGGACGACCTGGACATACTGGAGGAATGGCGTAGAAAATGGCAACTTGCGCCCCCTTCTGCTTTGGTGAGCGGGTCAGGTGAGGTTGTTCCCTTGTGGGGCGGAGTGTGGGAGTTGTTCTCTTGTGGGGCGGAGTGTGGGGGTTGCTCCCTTGTGGGACGGAGTGTGGGGGGTTGCTCCCTTGTGGGACGGAGTGTGGGGGGTTGCTCCCTTGTGGGACGGAGTGTGGGGGTTGCTCCCTTGTGGGACGGAGTGTGGGGGGTTGCTCCCTTGTGGGACGGAGTGTGGGGGGTTGCTCCCTTGTGGGGCGGAGTGTGGGGGTTGTTCCCTTGTGGGACGGAGTGTGGGGGTTGCTCCCTTGTGGGACGGAGTGTGGGGGTTGCTCCCTTGTGGGGCGGAGTGTGGGGGTTGTTCCCTTGTGGGACGGAGTGTGGGGGGTTGCTCCCTTGTGGGACGGAGTGTGGGGGGTTGCTCCCTTGTGGGGCGGAGTGTGGGGGTTGTTCCCTTGTGGGGCGGAGTGTGGGGGGTTGCTCCCTTGTGGGACGGAGTGTGGGGGGTTGCTCCCTTGTGGGGCGGAGTGTGGGGGTTGTTCCCTTGTGGGGCGGAGTGTGGGGGGTTGCTCCCTTGTGGGACGGAGTGTGGGGGTTGCTCCCTTGTGGGACGGAGTGTGGGGGGTTGCTCTCTTGTGGGACGGAGTGTGGGGGTTGCTCCCTTGTGGGACGGAGTGTGGGGGTTGCTCCCTTGTGGGACGGAGTGTGGGGGTTGCTCCCTTGTGGGACGGAGTGTGGGGGTTGCTCTATGAGTGGGAGTGTCCCTGGCGTCTCTGGAGGCGTCTCCGGCTGCCTCACCAGTGCAGGGTGCGCGTTCCTCTCGTCGCGTTCAGGAAGCGTCGCGTCTGGCGCCGATGGTGCCGGAGCAGAAGCGAGGAGGAATTAAGCTGCCCGGATGCGTCCCACTGATTGTGATGATACTGTGGAGCAGATGGAGGATGGGCAGGGTGTGGTGGTTGAGGCTGTGCATGTAGCGGATTAGGGACGGGGTGAGGTTGTTCCCTGGCTGGTACCAGACTGTGACCCCCCCTCCCCTCCTTTGTGAAGGTGGGTCAGGCTTTTTTTTTTTTTTTTTTTTTTTTTGGGGGGGGGGGAGTAAAGAGGAAGGAGAGGCACATGTGAAGTGAAGTTTAGAAGTAGGGAAAGTACAGTGAGAGGTATGAAAGCAGGCGGGCTGTCCGCCTTGCTGACACGATGTGTGGGTGTTGGCAGCTAAGCTAAGCTGGCTCCCTCTTGTCAGGGAGCTGTGAGTGTGTGAGAGGGTGGGGGTTGTTGTTGTTTAAGATTCGCTACTTGAAACAAAAAGTTTTAAGTAGCACGGGCTATGGTGAGCCCGTCTCCGGATAACAGGGTGGGGGGATGTTGAGACTGGTGACGGTGGTCGTCATGACCATGATTTATTGATTTATTTATTTATTTATTTATTTATTTATTTATTTATTTATTTATATACAAGAAGGTACATTGGGTGTGTGAGAATACATAGCATAGTATTTACACTCTTGTAAAGCCACTAGTACGCGCAGCGTTTCGGGCAGGTCCTTAATCTAACTGATAATTTTAAGTAGGTAAATTCTATCAGAATTAATAAAATGATAACAAATACATTGCAAGAAAAAAAATGAGATGAGAGAGATTAGTAAGTATATTAAAGCACATTGGTATATTAAAGCTCTGATTGATTACATTGACAGCTTGATTGGTAATTTAAACACGATTAATAGACACCATACAACAGATTGACAGCACATATAAGACAGCAATGATCGCAATGATAAAGATGTTCAGATTGGGTACATAAAGATTGGGAGATTGGGTAGCAATAGATACAGTGCAGTTTTAAAGCAAAAGGTAAAAAACTATGAAGATGAAATTAGGCACTTTTTAGTATTGTTTTTGAATGATGCAAAAGTTGGACAGCTTTTCAATTCAATAGGGAGTGAGTTCCATAGACTGGGTCCCTTTATTTGCATAGAGTGTTTACACAAATTAAGTTTGACCCTGGGAATATCAAAGAGATATTTATTTCTGGTGTGGTGATAATGGGTCCTATTACATCTGTCCAGGGAGAGTTTCAGAGCAGGATTTGCATTTAAGAACAGGGTTTTGTAAATGTAGTTGACACAAGAGAATTTGTGGAGTGAGATTATGGTAAGCATATTTAGGGAGTTAAACAAGGGGGCTGTGTGTTGTATGAAAGGAGAATTTGTTATTATTCTGATAGCAGATTTTTGCTGGGTAATGATGGACTTGAGGTGGTTTGCAGTGGTTGAACCCCATGCACAGATACCATAATTAAGATAGGGATAGATTAGTGCATAATATAGAGAGATGAGAGCAGAGTTAGGTACATAATATCTGATTTTGGAGAGTATACCAACTGTTTTAGAGACTTTCTTAGTTATGTGTTGTATGTGGGTACTGAAGTTGAGTCTCTTGTCTAGGAATAGGCCATGAAACTTTCCATCATTTTTATTGCTAATGTTTACATTGTCTATCTGAAGCTGAATTGCATTTGTAGATTTGCTTCCAAATAAGATGTAGTAGGTCTTTTCTATGTTAAGTATTAGTTTGTTGGTTGACATCCATAAGTGGACTTTTTTTAGTTCATTATTAACAACATTATTTAGTGTATGTGGGTTGGGGTTAGAGTAGATGAGGGTAGTATCATCAGCAAACAAAATAGGTTTCAGAGTGTTAGAGACATTAGGCAGATCATTGATGTAAATAAGAAATAAGAGAGGTCCCAAGATGCTGCCCTGTGGCACTTCAACGGTTATTGGTAGAGTGGGAGAGGTTATATTATTGATGGCTACACATTGGTGTCTATCACTAAGATAGGATTGGATATAGTCCAGCGTATGGCCTCGAATTCCATAATGATGGAGTTTACGTAAGAGGTAATTGTGATTAACAGTATCAAAGGCCTTTCTCAGGTCAATGAAGAGTCCAATCGGAAACTCATTTTTGTCAAGGGCTGAGTAAATTATATCAAGGAGACTAATAATTGCATCGTTGGTACTCTTTTGGGAGCGGAAGCCAAACTGACAGGGGCTAAGAATGTCAAATTTTACGAGGTAGGAGTAAAGCTGTTTGTAGATAATTTTTTCAAATATTTTTGATAGTATGGGTAGGTTCGATATTGGTCTATAGTTGTTTATGTCTGCCGGATTACCTCCTTTATGAACTGGCGTTACTCTTGCTTTTTTAAGGATATCAGGGAAGGTATGACACTCAAGGGATTTGTTGAACAGCAGAGCTATAGGTGGCGCAAGGGCATGGGAGGCGCTCTTGTATACAATGGATGGGATTTCACTAATGTTCCCAGCTTTGGTTTTTAGTGAGTGTATGATGGACACAACATCTGACGGGCTGACTGGTGAGAGGAGAAGAGAGTTTGGATAACTGCCTGAGAGATATGTGTTGATATGTGACTGAGTCTGTGGGATTTTACTGGCAAGGTTAGCACCAACCGATGAAAAGAAGCTATTAAATTCATTCGCCATTTCTAAATCAGATGACGGTGTAAGGCCATCCTCAGAGAGTGTTATCTGGTTGTGGGAGTGTTGTTTAGTTCCTAGGATATTAGAGATGGTTTTCCATGTGCTTTTCATGTTGCCTTTTGCTTCTTTGAATCTAGTCTCATAATATGAAAGTTTAGCTTTTCTTATGATACTGGTAAGCACTGATGAGCACCTCTTAACTACTTCCTTTGTTACTAGGCCAAACCTAAATTTCTTTTCATATTCGTGTTTTTTGTTGATTGATTTGATTATGCCACTTGTGAGCCACGGGTTATTTTTTCTTTTATCAGTTACTGAAAAAGGTGATTTAAGGTTAATTACTGATTATCAGATGATTTAAGGTTGGCGTTGAAGAGGGGCTGTCGCCCCTCCTCTAGGGGATTTCCCTTCTTCAACCTTCCCCCCCCCCCCCCTCCCTGCTCTTCAGGGTTTTGCGAGTGTTTTCCGGGTTGGTGTTCCACTCCTTTCGCATGTTGGTTAGGGTTTACTGGTTCAAGTTCAAGTTCAACTATGTTTATTGAGACAAGAAAGACATACATCTCAAAGGGATAGAGTAGCTTAGGCTATTTCTACCCCTCCCCCCCCCCAGGTTTACTGGTTTGTGGGGAAGACATCTCCCGTCACGCAGGGTGCAGTCGTACCTCCACCGATGTTCAATATCAGCTAATGATACTGGTGAGGGCTCCAAAGGGGCGCCACTTACGGGCTATTCATGCCCATGCCACCTTTTGGGTGGCTTAATCTTCATCAATCGATCAATCTGGTTTGTGTTCTGAGCTGCGGCTCCGCTTGAGTGTGTGTTCCTCTCCGTGTGTTGCTTCTTATATATCATGTGAGTGGGTAGTGTGGTTTATTGTTATGTTCCGTGTGCGTGTGTCCTGTTGCCAGGGTCGGAGGTGTCTCCCCCTCTTGCCTGCTTGACGTAGCTCTTATGCGTGGCGTGCATGGTAGACTAAGCTGTTATGCGTGGCGTGCATGGTACACTAAGCTGTTATGCGTGGCGTGCATGGTACACTAAGCTGTTATGCGTGGCGTGCATGGTACACTAAGCTGTTATGCGTGGCGTGCATGGTAGACTAAGCTGTTATGCGTGGCGTGCATGGTACACTAAGCTGTTATGCGTGGCGTGCATGGTACACTAAGCTGTTATGCGTGGCGTGCATGGTACACTAAGCTGTTATGCGTGGCGTGCATGGTACACTAAGCTGTTATGCGTGGCGTGCATGGTAGACTAAGCTGTTATGCGTGGCGTGCATGGTAGACTAAGCTGTTATGCGTGGCGTGCATGGTAGACTAAGCTGTTATGCGTGGCGTGCATGGTAGACTAAGCTGTAATGCGTGGCGTGCATGGTACACTAAGCTGTTATGCGTGGCGTGCATGGTAGACTAAGCTGTTATGCGTGGCGTGCATGGTGCAGTTCTGATCTTAGAATGTGTTCATTTCGTTCTTGTGTATGTCTCTATCCTCTGACCGCGGTCAGTTGTATCTTTTAGTTATCTTCGTACTGCTGTGTGTTGTGTTAAACTTTCCCTTGGGACTTATTATGTGTAATATTTTTCCGTGTATTTTCTAGGTTTGGTGGAGGTGCTGACCTCCGTTTGTTTAGGGCCTTTCTGTGTGTTTAATTTATTTAATTATGTATTTACGTGTTGTGTGGTTCTGGCTTTGGCTTGCAGTGTCTTAACAGTGTTTCTCTAGTGTAGTTCTGTTCCATTTTATGCCCTCATTTGTGCTGTGCCCTATCTTGAGGTTATCTTGAGATGATTTCGGGGCTTTTTAGTGTCCCCGCGGCCCGGTCCTCGACCAGGCCTCCACCCCCAGGAAGCAGCCCGTGACAGCTGACTAACACCCAGGTACCTATTTTACTGCTAGGTAACAGGGGCATAGGGTGAAAGAAACTCTGCCCATTGTTTCTCGCCGGCGCCTGTGATCGAACCCAGGACCACAGGATCACAAGTCCAGCGTGCTGTCCGCTCGGCCGACCGGCTCCGTCCTGGTTTATGTACTTGTATTTCCATGGTGTCTCTCTATGTATGTTTTGGTTTAGTGTCTTTGTGTATTGGTATGGTGCCGTGTTGCTGGTGGTGTGTCCTGTGGTATTCGGTATGGTGCCGTGTTGCTGGTGGTGTGTCCTGTGGTGTTCGGTATGGTGCCGTGTTGCTGGTGGTGTGTCCTGTGGTGTTCCGTATGGTGCCGTGTTGCTGGTGGTGTGTCCTGTGGTGTTCGGTATGGTGCCGTGTTGCTGGTGGTGTGTCCTGTGGTGTTCGGTATGGTGCCGTGTTGCTGGTGGTGTGTCCTGTGGTGTTCCGTATGGTGCCGTGTTGCTGGTGGTGTGTCCTGTGGTGTTCGGTATGGTGCCGTGTTGCTGGTGGTGTGTCCTGTGGTGTTCGGTATGGTGCCGTGTTGCTGGTGGTGTGTCCTGTGGTGTTCGGTATGGTGCCGTGTTGCTGGTGGTGTGTCCTGTGGTGTTCCGTATGGTGCCGTGTTGCTGGTGGTGTGTCCTGTGGTGTTCGGTATGGTGCCGTGTTGCTGGTGGTGTGTCCTGTGGTGTTCGGTATGGTGCCGTGTTGCTGGTGGTGTGTCCTGTGGTGTTCCGTATGGTGCCGTGTTGCTGGTGGTGTGTCCTGTGGTGTTCGGTATGGTGCCGTGTTGCTGGTGGTGTGTCCTGTGGTGTTCGGTATGGTGCCGTGTTGCTGGTGGTGTGTCCTGTGGTGTTCGGTATGGTGCCGTGTTGCTGGTGGTGTGTCCTGTGGTGTTCCGTATAGTGCCGTGTTGCTGGTGGTGTGTCCTGTGGTGTTCCGTATAGTGCCGTGTTGCTGGTGGTGTGTCCTGTGGTGTTCCGTATGATGCCGTGTTGCTGGTGGTGTGTCCTGTGGTGTTCGGTATGGTGCCGTGTTGCTGGTGGTGTGTCCTGTGGTGTTCCGTATGGTGCCGTGTTGCTGGTGGTGTGTCCTGTGGTGTTCCGTATGGTGCCGTGTTGCTGGTGGTGTGTCCTATGGTGTTCCGTATGGTGCCGTGTTGCTGGTGGTGTGTCCTGTGGTGTTCCGTATGGTGCCGTGTTGCTGGTGGTGTGTCCTGTGGTGTTCGGTATGGTGCCGTGTTGCTGGTGGTGTGTCCTGTGGTGTTCCGTATAGTGCCGTGTTGCTGGTGGTGTGTCCTGTGGTGTTCCGTATGGTGCCATGTTGCTGGTGGTGTGTCCTGTGGTGTTCCGTATGGTGCCGTGTTGCTGGTGGTGTGTCCTGTGGTGTTTCGTATAGTGCCGTGTTGCTGGTGGTGTGTCCTGTGGTGTTCGGTATGGTGCCGTGTTGCTGGTGGTGTGTCCTGTGGTGTTCGGTATGGTGCCGTGTTGCTGGTGGTGTGTCCTGTGGTGTTCGGTATGGTGCCGTGTTGCTGGTGGTGTGTCCTGTGGTGTTCGGTATGGTGCCGTGTTGCTAGTGGTGTGTCCTGTGGTGTTCGGTATGGTGCCGTGTTGCTGGTGGTGTGTCCTGTGGTGTTCGGTATGGTGCCGTGTTGCTGGTGGTGTGTCCTGTGGTGTTCCGTATAGTGCCGTGTTGCTGGTGGTGTGTCCTGTGGTGTTCCGTATAGTGCCGTGTTGCTGGTGGTGTGTCCTGTGGTGTTCCGTATGATGCCGTGTTGCTGGTGGTGTGTCCTGTGGTGTTCCGTATGGTGCCGTGTTGCTGGTGGTGTGTCCTGTGGTGTTCGGTATGGTGCCGTGTTGCTGGTGGTGTGTCCTGTGGTGTTCCGTATGGTGCCGTATTGCTGGTGGTGTGTCCTGTGGTGTTCCGTATGATGCCGTGTTGCTGGTGGTGTGTCCTGTGGTGTTCGGTATGGTGCCGTGTTGCTGGTGGTGTGTCCTGTGGTGTTCGGTATGGTGCCGTGTTGCTGGTGGTGTGTCCTGTGGTGTTCCGTATGATGCCGTGTTGCTGGTGGTGTGTCCTGTGGTGTTCCGTATGATGCCGTGTTGCTGGTGGTGTGTCCTGTGGTGTTCGGTATGGTGCCGTGTTGCTGGTGGTGTGTCCTGTGGTGTTCGGTATGGTGCCGTGTTGCTGGTGGTGTGTCCTGTGGTGTTCGGTATGGTGCCGTGTTGCTGGTGGTGTGTCCTGTGGTGTTCGGTATGGTGCCCTGTTGCTGGTGGTGTGTCCTGTGGTGTTCCGTATGGTGCCGTGTTGCTGGTGGTGTGTCCTGTGGTGTTCGGTATGGTGCCCTGTTGCTGGTGGTGTGTCCTGTGGTGTTCCGTATGGTGCCGTGTTGCTGGTGGTGTGTCCTGTGGTGTTCCGTATGGTGCCGTGTTGCTGGTGGTGTGTCCTGTGGTGTTCCGTATAGTGCCGTGTTGCTGGTGGTGTGTCCTGTGGTGTTCCGTATGATGCCGTGTTGCTGGTGGTGTGTCCTGTGGTGTTCCGTATGATGCCGTGTTGCTGGTGGTGTGTCCTGTGGTGTTCGGTATGGTGCCGTGTTGCTGGTGGTGTGTCCTGTGGTGTTCCGTATAGTGCCGTGTTGCTGGTGGTGTGTCCTGTGGTGTTCCGTATGGTGCCGTGTTGCTGGTGGTGTGTCCTGTGGTGTTCGGTATGGTGCCGTGTTGCTGGTGGTGTGTCCTGTGGTGTTCCGTATGGTGCCGTGTTGCTGGTGGTGTGTCCTGTGGTGTTCGGTATGGTGCCGTGTTGCTGGTGGTGTGTCCTGTGGTGTTCCGTATGGTGCCGTGTTGCTGGTGGTGTGTCCTGTGGTGTTCCGTATAGTGCCGTGTTGCTGGTGGTGTGTCCTGTGGTGTTCGGTATGGTGCCGTGTTGCTGGTGGTGTGTCCTGTGGTGTTCAGTATGGTGCTGTGTTGCTGGTGGTGTGTCCTGTGGTGTTCTGTATAGTGCCGTGTTGCTGGTGGTGTGTCCTGTGGTGTTCGGTATGGTGCCGTGTTGCTGGTGGTGTGTCCTGTGGTGTTCGGTATGGTGCCGTGTTGCTGGTGGTGTGTCCTGTGGTGTTCGGTATGGTGCCGTGTTGCTGGTGGTGTGTCCTGTGGTGTTCGGTATGGTGCCGTGTTGCTGGTGGTGTGTCCTGTGGTGTTCGGTATGGTGCCGTGTTGCTGGTGGTGTGTCCTGTGGTGTTCGGTATGGTGCCGTGTTGCTGGTGGTGTGTCCTGTGGTGTTCGGTATGATGCCGTGTTGCTGGTGGTGTGTCCTGTGGTGTTCCGTATGATGCCGTGTTGCTGGTGGTGTGTCTTGTGGTGTTCCGTATGGTGCCGTGTTGCTGGTGGTGTGTCCTGTGGTGTTCCGTATAGTGCCGTGTTGCTGGTGGTGTGTCCTGTGGTGTTCCGTATGGTGCCGTGTTGCTGGTGGTGTGTCCTGTGGTGTTCCGTATGGTGCCGTGTTGCTGGTGGTGTGTCCTGTGGTGTTCCGTATGGTGCCGTGTTGCTGGTGGTGTGTCCTGTGGTGTTCGGTATAGTGCCGTGTTGCTGGTGGTGTGTCCTGTGGTGTTCCGTATAGTGCCGTGTTGCTGGTGGTGTGTCCTGTGGTGTTCCGTATGGTGCCGTGTTGCTGGTGGTGTGTCCTGTGGTGTTCGGTATGGTACCGTGTTGCTGGTGGTGTGTCCTGTGGTGTTCGGTATGGTGCCGTGTTGCTGGTGGTGTGTCCTGTGGTGTTCCGTATGATGCCGTGTTGCTGGTGGTGTGTCCTGTGGTGTTCCAAAATGTTATGGGGCTTCGGGACCTTGTCTTGTATTTGTATTTAAATGCTATTTTAAAATAAAGATAAAAATAATATTATTAATTGAGATATGTGTTAAGTGTCTTTCCTTCATAAACGGGAATTTGGCTGTAAATAAACAAGCGTTTGGTCACTGTTTACAAGAATGACAATCCAGGCTCTATAGTTCAAGCTGTAAGCCAATATTGACTTACGTTGATTTTAACGTCCCTGGAAACACAAACCGTAACTGTCTCTATTTTCCGCTTGTTACAACTTGAAATAAAGTTGTTACATCTTGGCTTAACGTGTTTATGACGTATTAGAACGTTGTTACAACTTGCTATATTGGTTGTTATAACTGGTTAGGTGGTGTTAAAACTTGCTCGAACGTTGTACCAACGTCGTAGTTTCGGTGTGTGTTTGGCGGGATGTCAGCATTTCACTTACACAGCAGAGGACAAACAGACAGGAAAAATCTTTCGTGCGGTATAACAATAAACAAATAATAAACAATAAACATTTTATTTAGGAAAAGTACACACAGATGCAGAGTTACTAACATACTGTTGGATATATACCCGCCAAACACACACCGAAACTACGACGTTGGTACAACGTTCGAACAAGTTTTAACACCTCCTAACCAGTTATAACAACCAATATAGAAAGTTGTAACAACGTTCTAATACGTCATAAACACGTTAAGCCAAGATGTAACCACTTTATTACAAGTTGTAACAAGCGGAAAATAGAGACAGTTTCGGTTTGTGTTTCCAGGGTAGAGAGAGCTGGTACATACAATACCTAAAGCCACTAGTACGCATAGCGTTTCCCGCAAACTTTTTCGGTATAATCTTTTTTCTCTGAACTATTAGCCCAAGCACTTGGGCTGGACGTTAGAACGACGGTCTTGTTACACGCAGGTCGGCGTTCAATCCCCGACTGTCCACAAGTGGTTGGGCACCAATCCTTCCCCCCCCCCCCCCCGTCCCATCCCTAATCCTTATCCTGATCCCTTCCCATTGTTATAGTAGTCGTAATGGCTTGGCGCTTTCCTCCCCCCTGATAGTTCCCTCTCAACTATTAGTTAATATTATTATTATTCTCTATTTTTTTGGGTTAATGCATAGTTAAGTCTATGCAAGGTTAGGTAAGGTGTTTTGGCTACACTTGTTTAACAATCAATCCTCCAGCTCAAGTAATAAGTCAAAAGCTGATAAAGTTTTTACATCTTGCTGTTTTGACTGTTCAGTAAATTACCAATTGACGAGAGGAATTTTCCTTGCAGTATAATAACAGACTTTTTCTGAAATACAAATGAATATTATTATATCTTGTGTGTTTATGTATAGTTATGTCTAGGTAAGGTTAGGTAAGGTTAGGTTAGGTTAGGTTAGGTTAGGTTAGGTTAGGTTAGGTTAGGTTAGGTTAGGTAAGATGTTTTGGTTAGGTTGGTTTAGGAGAGTTTACAGCTACCCAGAACAAGTTCCAAGTAGCACGGGCTATGGTGAGCCCGTAACTTACCTGGCACAGGAGCGGGGCAAGTAGCACGGGCTATGGTGAGCCCGTAACTTACCTGGCACAGGAGCGGGGCAAGTAGTACGGGCTATGGTGAGTCCGTAACTTACCTGGCACAGGAGCGGGGCAAGTAGTACGGGCTATGGTGAGTCCGTAACTTACCTGGCACAGGAGCGGGGCAAGTAGCACGGGCTATGGTGAGCCTGTAACTTACCTGGCACAGGAGCGGGGCAAGTAGCACGGGCTATAGTGAGCCCGTAACTTACCTGGCACAGGAGCGAGGCAAGTAGCACGGGCTATAGTGAGCCTGTAACTTACCTGGCACAGGAGCGGGGCAAGTAGCACGGGCTATAGTGAGCCTGTAACTTACCTGGCACAGGAGCGAGGCAAGTAGCACGGGCTATAGTGAGCCTGTAACTTACCTGGCACAGGAGCGAGGCAAGTAGCACGGGCTATAGTGAGCCTGTAACTTACCTGGCACAGGAGCGAGGCAAGTAGCACGGGCTATAGTGAGCCTGTAACTTACCTGGCACAGGAGCGGGGCAAGTAGCACGGGCTATAGTGAGCCTGTAACTTACCTGGCACAGGAGCGGGGCAAGTAGCACGGGCTATAGTGAGCCTGTAACTTACCTGGCACAGGAGCGGGGCAAGTAGCACGGGCTATAGTGAGCCCGTAACTTACCTGGCACAGGAGCGGGGCAAGAAGCACGGGCTATAGTGAGCCTGTAACTTACCTGGCACAGGAGCGGGGCAAGTAGCACGGGCTATAGTGAGCCTGTAACTTACCTGGAACAGGAGCGGGGCAAGTAGCACGGGCTATAGTGAGCCTGTAACTTACCTGGCACAGGAGCGGGGCAAGTAGCACGGGCTACAGTGAGCCTGTAACTTACCTGGCACAGGAGCGGGGCAAGTAGCACGGGCTATAGTGAGCCCGTAACTTACCTGGCACAGGAGCGGGGAAAGTAGCACGGGCTATAGTGAGCCTGTAACTTACCTGGCACAGGAGCGGGGCAAGTAGCACGGGCTATAGTGAGCCTGCAACTTACCTGGCACAGGAGCGGGGCAAGTAGCACGGGCTATGGTGAGCCCGTAACTTACCTGGCACAGGAGCGGGGCAAGTAGCACAGGCTAAGGTGAGCCCGTAATGGACTTACCTGGCACAGGAGCGGGGCAATTAGCACGGGCTATGGTGAGCCCGTAGTGGACTTACCTGGCACAGGAGCGGGGCAATTAGCACGAGCTATGGTGAGCCCGTAGTGGACTTACCTGGCACAGGAGCGGGACAAGTAGCACGGGCTATGGTGAGCCCGTAGTGGACTTACCTGGCACAGGAGCGGGGCAAGTAGCACGGGCTATGGTGAGCCCGTAGTGGACTTACCTGGCACAGGAGCGGGGCAAGTAGCACGGGCTATGGTGAGCCCGTAGTGGACTTACCTGGCACAGGAGCGGGGCAAGTAGCACGGGCTAAGGTGAGCCCGTAGTGGACTTACCTGGCACAGGAGCGGGACAAGTAGCACGGGCTATGGTGAGCCCGTAGTGGACTTACCTGGCACAGGAGCGGGGCAAGTAGCACGGGCTAAGGTGAGCCCGTAGTGGACTTACCTGGCACAGGAGCGGGGTAAGTAGCACGGGCTAAGGTGAGCCCGTAGTGGACTTACCTGGCACAGGAGCGGGGTAAGTAGCACGGGCTAAGGTGAGCCCGTAGTGGACTTACCTGGCACAGGAGATGTATTCCCATAAGGAATTACAAATCGCGTTACATTTATTCCTGTACGGGGTCAGGTGAAAACAAGTAGAATGACAGAAAGGGAGAACATTAATCAGGTATAATAGGCCTATTATGTTGAACATTGTCTTCTGTGTTGGCACCGTTATGTTCTGGTCTTGTTCTTACTCTCATGGTGGGTAGAGTAAATAGTTCCCTGATTTGGGTATTCATAGTTGTTCTATTCTTATGTGAATTGCTTCAAGAATGTGTAATCTTCTTGCATCTTGGGTTTTGTCTATTATACAAGTGTTTTTATTCAACATTTCTCTTGTTAGAGTGATGTCATGGGCTTGTCTCATGTGATTCCTAGGGGCACCAGATTGAAGATGGCATGTCAAACGCCTCGTCAGCTTGGTCGACGTCATACCTATGTACTTACATTGAAGGTTACATCCTTCGTGGGGGCAAGTGTACATGTATACAACGCTTGACTGCTGTAGAGGGTTCTCCGTCGGCTTCGGGTAGTTTTTGATAAGGAGTTCGGTAGTCTTCTTTGAACGAGGCACGTTCTTCTTTGTTTTGTAGAATATGATCAAGTTTATATTTTGGTTAGGAATAGTGCGTTTTACTCCTTTACGAATTATTTCCTTCATTACATTCATTCTTGTACAACCACTAGTACGCGTAGCGTTTCGGGCAGGTCCCTGGAATACGATCCCCTGCCGCGAAGAATCGTTTTTTTCATCCAAGTACACATTTTACTGTTGCGTTAAACAGAGGCTACAGTTAAGGAATTGCGCCCAGTAAATCCTCCCCGGCCAGGATACGAACCCATGACATAGCGCTCGCGGAACGCCAGGCGAGCGTTCTCTGCCGTTAGCGGCAAAAATAGCCCGATTTTTGGCCGCTAGCGGCAAAAATCGCGATTTTTGCCCACCAGCTGCGAACATCGCATGGTTTTTGGCCTGTAGCGGCGAAAATCGCGCGGTTTTTGGCCGGTAGCGGCGAAAATCGCGCTATTTTTGGCCGGTAGCGGCGAAAATCGCGATTTTTGCCCGCCAGCTGCGAAAATCGCATAGTTTTTTGCGCAAAATAGCGCGGTCTTCGGCCGTTAGCGGCAAAAATCGCCCGACTTTTGGCCGCTAGCGGCAAAAATCGGACGGTTTTTGGCCGCTAGCGGCGAAAATCGCGCTATTTTTGGCCGGTAGCGGCGAAAATAGCGATTTTTGCCCGCCAGCTGCGAAAATCGCATAGTTTTTGGCTGGTAGCGGCGAAAATCGCGCGGTTTTTGGCCGGTAGCGGCGAAAATCGCGTTATTTTTGGCTGCTAGCGGCGAAAATCGCGATTTTTGCCCGCCAGCTGCGAAAATCGCATGGTTTTAGGCCGGTAGCGGCGAAAATCGAGCGGTTTTTGGCCAGTAGCGGCGAAAATCGCGCTATTTTTGGCCGGTAGCGGCGAAAATCGCGATTTTTGCCCGCCAGCTGCGAAAATCGCATGGTTTTTGCGCAATATAGCGCGGTTTTCGGCCGTTAGCGGCAAAAATCGCCCGATTTTTAGCCGCTAGCGGCGAAAATCGTACGGTTTTTGGCCAAAAGCGTTCAAAATCGCGCTATTTTTGGCCGGTAGCGGCGAAAATCGCGATTTTTGCCCGCCAGCTGCGAAAATCGCATGGTTTTTGCACAAAATAGCGCGGTTTTCGGCCGTTAGCGGCAAAAATAGCCCGATTATTGGCCGCTAGCGGCAAAAATCGCGATTTTTGCCCGCCAGTTGCGAACATCGCATGGTTTTTGGCCGGTAGCGGCGAAAATCGCGCGGTTTTTGGCCGGTAGCGGCGAAAATCGCGCTATTTTTGGCCGGTAGCGGCGAAAATCGCAATTTTTGCCCGCCAGCTGCGAAAATCGCATGGTTTTTGCGCAAAATACCGCGGTTTTCGGCCGTTAGCGGCAAAAAACGCGCTATTTTTGGCCGCTCGCGGCGAAAATCGCGCGGTTTTTGGCCGGTAGCGGCGAAAATCGCGCTATTTTTGGCCGGTACCGGCGAAAATTGCGATTTTTGCCCACCAGCTGCAAAAACCGCATGGTTTTTGCGCAAAATAGCGCGGTTTTCGGCCGTTAGCGGCAAAAATCGCCCGACTTTTGGCCGCTAGCGGCAAAAATCGGACGGTTTTTGGCCGCTAGCGGCGAAAATCACGCTATTTTTGGCCGGTTGCGGTGAAAATCGCGATTTTTGCCCGCCAGCTGCGAAAATCGCATGGTTTTTGGCCGGTAGCGGCGAAAATCGAGCGGTTTTTGGCCGGTAGCGGCGAAAATCGCGCTATTTTTGGCCGGTAGCGGCGAAAATCGGGATTTTTGCCCGCCAGCTGCGAAAATCGCCTGGTTTTTGCGCAAAATAGCGCGGTTTTCGGCCGTTAGCGGCAAAAATAGCCCGATTTTTGGCCGCTAGCGGCAAAAATCGCGATTTTTGCCCGCCAGCTGCAAACATCGCATGGTTTTTGGCCGGTAGCGGCGAAAATCGCGCGGTTTTTGGCCGCTAGCGTTGAAAATCGCGCTATTTTTGGCCGGTAGCGGCGAGAATTGCGCGGTTTTTGGCCGGTAGCGGCGAAATTCGCACGATTTTTGGCCGCTAGCGGCGAAATTCGCACGATTTTTGGCCGCTAGCGGCGAAAATCGCCGATTTTTGCCCGCTAGCGGCAAAAATAGCCCGCTTTTTGGCCGCTAGCGGCGAAAATTGCGCGGTTTTTGGCCGGTAGCAGCGAAAATCGCGCGATTTTGGCCGCCAGCTGCGAGAATCGCGCGGGTTTTGGCCGCTAGCGGCGAAAATTGCCCGCTAGCGGCGAAAATCGCGAGGTTTTTGGCCGCTAGCGGTGAAAATCGCGCTATTTTTGGCGCCAGCTGCGAAAATCGCGCGGTTTTTGGCCGCTAGCGGCGAAAATCGCCGATTTTTGGCCGCTAGCGGCAAAGATAGCTCGCTTTTTGGCCGCTAGCGGCGAAAATCGCGTGATTTTGGCCGGTAGCGGCGAAATTCGCACGATTTTTGGCCGCTAGTGGCGAAAATCGCGCGGTTTTTGGCCGCTAGTGGCGAAAATCGCGCGATTTTGGCCGCCAGCTGCGAGAATCGCGCGGTTTTTGGCCGCTAGCGGCGAAAATCGCCGATTTTTGGCCGCTAGCGGTAAAAATAACCCGCTATTTGCCCGCTAGCGGCGAAAATTGCGCGGTTTTTGGCCGGTAGCGGCGAAAATCGCGCGATTTTTGGCCGCTAGCGGCGAAAATCGCCAAATTTATGGCCGCTAGCGGCAAAAATAGCCCGATTTTTGGCCGCCAGCTGCGAAAATCGCACGGTTTTTGGCCGGTAGTGGTGAAAATCGCCGATTTTTGGCCGCTAGCGGCAAAAATAGCCCGTTTTTTGGCCGCTAGTGGCGAAAATTGCGCGGTTTTTGGCCGGTAGCAGCGAAAATCGCGCGATTTTAGGCCGGTAGCGGCGAAAATCGCGCGGTTTTGGCCGGTAGCGGTAGAATTCGCAAGATTTTTGGCCGCTAGCGGCGAAATTCGCACGATTTTTGGCCGCTAGCGGCGAAAATTGCGCGGTTTTTGACCGCTAGCGGCGAAAATCGCGCGGTTTTTGGCCGCTAGCTTCGAAAATCGCGCGGTTTTGGCCGCCAGCTGCGAGAATCGCGCGGTTTTTGGCCGCTAGCGGCGAAAATCGCCGATTTTTGGCCGCTAGCGACAAAAATAGCCCGCTTTTTGGCCGCTAGCGGCGAAAATTGCGCGATTTTTGGCCGGTAGCAGCGAAAATCGCGCGATTTTTGGCCGGTAGCGGCGAAAATCCCGCGATTTTGGCCGCTAGCGGCCAAAAATCGGGCTATTTTTGCCGCAAGCGGCGAAAATTGCGCGGTTTTTGGCCGGTAGCGGCGAAAATCCCGCGATTTTGGCCGCTAGCGGCCGAAAATCGGGCTATTTTTGCCGCTAGCGGCGAGAATTGCGCGGTTTTTGGCCGGTAGCGGCGAAATTCGCACGATTTTTGGCCGCTAGCGGCGAAATTCGCACGATTTTTGGCCGCTAGCGGCGAAAATCGCCGATTTTTGCCCGCTAGCGGCAAAAATAGCCCGCTTTTTGGCCGCTAGCGGCGAAAATTGCGCGGTTTTTGGCCGGTAGCAGCGAAAATCGCGCGATTTTGGCCGCCAGCTGCGAGAATCGCGCGGTTTTTGGCCGCTAGCGGCGAAAATTGCCCGCTAGCGGCGAAAATCGCGAGGTTTTTGGCCGCTAGCGGTGAAAATCGCGCGATTTTGGGCGCCAGCTGCGAAAATCGCGCGGTTTTTGGCCGCTAGCGGCGAAAATCGCCGATTTTTGGCCGCTAGCGGCAAAGATAGCTCGCTTTTTGGCCGCTAGCGGCGAAAATCGCGTGATTTTGGCCGGTAGCGGCGAAATTCGCACGATTTTTGGCCGCTAGTGGCGAAAATCGCGCGGTTTTTGGCCGCTAGTGGCGAAAATCGCGCGATTTTGGCCGCCAGCTGCGAGAATCGCGCGGTTTTTGGCCGCTAGCGGCGAAAATCGCCGATTTTTGGCCGCTAGCGGTAAAAATAGCCCGCTATTTGCCCGCTAGCGGCGAAAATTGCGCGGTTTTTGGCCGGTAGCGGCGAAAATCGCGCGATTTTTGGCCGCTAGCGGCGAAAATCGCCAAATTTATGGCCGCTAGCGGCAAAAATAGCCCGATTTTTGGCCGCTAGCGGCGAAAATCGCCAAATTTATGGCCGCTAGCGGCAAAAATAGCCCGATTTTTGGCCGCTAGCGGCGAAAATTGCGCGGTTTTTGGCCGCTAGCGGCGAAAATCGCGCGATTTTTGCCCGCCAGCTGCGAAAATCGCACGGTTTTTGGCCGGTAGTGGTGAAAATCGCCGATTTTTGGCCGCTAGCGGCAAAAATAGCCCGCTTTTTGGCCGCTAGTGGCGAAAATTGCGCGGTTTTTGGCCGGTAGCAGCGAAAATCGCGCGATTTTTGGCCGGTAGCGGCGAAAATCGCGCGGTTTTGGCCGGTAGCGGTAGAATTCGCAAGATTTTTGGCCGCTAGCGGCGAAATTCGCACGATTTTTGGCCGCTAGCGGCGAAAATTGCGCGGTTTTTGACCGCTAGCGGCGAAAATCGCGCGGTTTTTGGCCGCTAGCGTCGAAAATCGCGCGGTTTTGGCCGCCAGCTGCGAGAATCGCGCGGTTTTTGGCCGCTAGCGGCGAAAATCGCCGATTTTTGGCCGCTAGCGGCAAAAATAGCCCGCTTTTTGGCCGCTAGCGGCGAAAATTGCGCGATTTTTGGCCGGTAGCAGCGAAAATCGCGCGATTTTTGGCCGGTAGCGGCGAAAATCCCGCGATTTTGGCCGCTAGCGGCCAAAAATCGGGCTATTTTTGCCGCAAGCGGCGAAAATTGCGCGGTTTTTGGCCGGTAGCGGCGAAAATCCCGCGATTTTGGCCGCTAGCGGCCGAAAATCGGGCTATTTTTGCCGCTAGCGGCGAGAATTGCGCGGTTTTTGGCCGGTAGCGGCGAAATTCGCACGATTTTTGGCCGCTAGCGGCGAAATTCGCACGATTTTTGGCCGCTAGCGGCGAAAATCGCCGATTTTTGCCCGCTAGCGGCAAAAATAGCCCGCTTTTTGGCCGCTAGCGGCGAAAATTGCGCGGTTTTTGGCCGGTAGCAGCGAAAATCGCGCGATTTTGGCCGCCAGCTGCGAGAATCGCGCGGTTTTTGGCCGCTAGCGGCGAAAATTGCCCGCTAGCGGCGAAAATCGCGAGGTTTTTGGCCGCTAGCGGTGAAAATCGCGCGATTTTGGGCGCCAGCTGCGAAAATCGCGCGGTTTTTGGCCGCTAGCGGCGAAAATCGCCGATTTTTGGCCGCTAGCGGCAAAGATAGCTCGCTTTTTGGCCGCTAGCGGCGAAAATCGCGTGATTTTGGCCGGTAGCGGCGAAATTCGCACGATTTTTGGCCGCTAGTGGCGAAAATCGCGCGGTTTTTGGCCGCTAGTGGCGAAAATCGCGCGATTTTGGCCGCCAGCTGCGAGAATCGCGCGGTTTTTGGCCGCTAGCGGCGAAAATCGCCGATTTTTGGCCGCTAGCGGTAAAAATAGCCCGCTATTTGCCCGCTAGCGGCGAAAATTGCGCGGTTTTTGGCCGGTAGCGGCGAAAATCGCGCGATTTTTGGCCGCTAGCGGCGAAAATCGCCAAATTTATGGCCGCTAGCGGCAAAAATAGCCCGATTTTTGGCCGCTAGCGGCGAAAATCGCCAAATTTATGGCCGCTAGCGGCAAAA
>NC_091187.1:10652759-10732759 GCF_040958095.1 Procambarus clarkii
TTTTTGTAATTCATCTGGGAGTGATTTCCAAAGACTTGGTCCTTTTATTTGCATGGAGTGTTTGCACAGATTTAGTCTGACTGGGGATATCAAAGATATATATATTTCTGGTGTGGTGCTCAAGGGTTCTATTACACCTATCATGAAAAGTTTCAGATCAAGATTAGCATTTAGGAACAAGGTTTTGTACATGTAGATAGCACACGAGAATGTGTGGAGTGAGTGTATGTTTAACATGTTAAGGGACTTAAACAGAGGTACTGTGTGCTGTCTGAAGACAGAGTTTGTTATAGTTCTGATAGCAGAGTTTTGCCGAGTGATGATGCACAAGAGGTAATTTGCAGTAGTTGAACCCCATGCACAGATACCGTATGTATGATAGAGATAGATTAGTGCGTAGTATAAGGAGAGGAGAGCAGAGTGTGGAACATAATATTTGATTTTTTAAAGTATACCAACAGTTGTTGAGATTTTTGTTTGGCTACGTGCTGTATGTGGCTGCTGAAGTTGAGTCTTTTGTCTATGTATAGGCCGAGGAACTTTCCCTCATTCTTATTGGTAATGTTAACATTGTGTATCTGAAGTTGGATCTGATTTAATGAGTTACTACCAAATAGAATGTAGTAAGTCTTTTCTATGTTTACTGTGAGTTTGTTAGTTGACATCCATGAGTGGACTTTTTAAATTCATTGTTGACAATATTATTTAGTGTGTGGGGGTTGGGGTCAGAATAAATAAAGGTAGTATCGTCAGCAAATAGAATAGGTTTAAGAATGTTAGAAACATTTGCCATATTTTTGGGTACATTTTCTGTTCCCCGGTGGATGGGTGTGAAATATAGAACCCTGTGGTGTAGTTTCTTACCACATTTGTACTCCTCAGAAGTGATGAGGGTGGTACCTTGGTCGACAGGAATCAGTTCACTCAGGGCAGTCCTCAACTCAAGACGTGTTCCAGTGGGAACATGTGGCCGAGTCTGTGTAGACTGTGACTTGTCTGTGTTAGTGAAGTATTGGTGATTGGACCGACGTATCCCGGATGGTTAAGTTACGAGTTGGGATCAATGTTTGTCTGTTAAGGCTTATAATCCTGTGTGGAAGTCTGCCAGTGTGTTGCTGGAGACCTCTGCCAGTGTGTTGCTGGAGACCCCTGCCAGTGTGTTGCTGGGGACCCCTGCCAGTGTGTTGCTGGAGACCCCTGCCAGTGTGTTGCTGGAGACCCCTGCCAGCGTGTTGCTGGAGACCCCTGCCAGCGTGTTGCTGGAGACCCCTGCCAGCGTGTTGCTGGAGACCCCTGCCAGCGTGTTGCTGGAGACCCCTGCCAGCGTGTTGCTGGAGACCCCTGCCAGTATGTTGCTGGAGACCCCTGCCAGCGTGTTGCTGGAGACCCCTGCCTGTGTGATGCTGGAGACCTCTGCCTGTGTGATGCTGGAGACCCCTGCCAGTGTGTTGCTGGAGACCTCTGCCTGTGTGATGCTGGAGACCCCTGCCAGTGTGTTGCTGGAGACCCCTGCCAGTGTGTTGCTGGAGACCCCCTGCCAGTGTGTTGCTGGAGACCTCTGCCTGTGTGATGCTGGAGACCTCTGCCAGTGTGATGCTGGAGACCTCTGCCTGTGTGATGCTGGAGACCCCTGCCTGTGTTGATGCTGGAGACCTCTGCCAGTGTGTTGCTGGAGACCCCTGCCTGTGTGATGCTGGAGACCTCTGCCTGTGTGATGCTGGAGACCCCTGTCTGTGTGATGCTGGAGACCCCTGCCAGTGTGTTGCTGGAGACCCCTGCCAGTGTGTTGCTGGAGACCCCTGCCAGTGTGTTGCTGGAGACCCCTGCCAGTGTGTTGCTGGAGACCCTTGCCAGTGTTGCTAGAGACCCCTGCCTGTGTGATGCTGGAGACCCCCTGCCTGTGTGATGCTGGAGACCCCCTGCCAGTGTTGCTAGAGACCTCTGCCAGTGTGTTGCTGGAGACCTCTGCCAGTGTGTTGCTGGAGACCCCTGCCAGCGTGTTGCTGGAGACCCCTGCCAGCGTGTTGCTGGAGACCCCTGCCAGCGTGTTGCTGGAGACCCCTGCCAGCGTGTTGCTGGAGACCCCTGCCAGCGTGTTGCTGGAGACCCCTGCCAGCGTGTTGCTGGAGACCCCTGCCAGCGTGTTGCTGGAGACCCCTGCCAGCGTGTTGCTGGAGACCCCTGCCAGCGTGTTGCTGGAGACCCCTGCCAGCGTGTTGCTGGAGACCCCTGCCAGCGTGTTGCTGGAGACCCCTGCCAGCGTGTTGCTGGAGACCCCTGCCAGCGTGTTGCTGGAGACCCCTGCCAGCGTGTTGCTGGAGACCCCTGCCAGCGTGTTGCTGGAGACCCCTGCCAGCGTGTTGCTGGAGACCCCTGCCAGCGTGTTGCTGGAGACCCCTGCCAGCGTGTTGCTGGAGACCCCTGCCAGCGTGTTGCTGGAGACCCCTGCCAGCGTGTTGCTGGAGACCCCTGCCAGCGTGTTGCTGGAGACCCCTGCCAGCGTGTTGCTGGAGACCCCTGCCAGCGTGTTGCTGGAGACCCCTGCCAGCGTGTTGCTGAGACCCCTGCCAGCGTGTTGCTGGAGACCCCTGCCAGCGTGTTGCTGGAGGACCCCTGCCAGCGTGTTGCTGGAGACCCCTGCCAGCGTGTTGCTGGAGACCCCTGCCAGCGTGTTGCTGGAGACCCCTGCCAGCGTGTTGCTGGAGACCCCTGCCAGCGTGTTGCTGGAGACCCCTGCCAGCGTGTTGCTGGAGACCCCTGCCAGCGTGTTGCTGGAGACCCCTGCCAGCGTGTTGCTGGAGACCCCTGCCAGCGTGTTGCTGGAGACCCCTGCCAGCGTGTTGCTGGAGACCCCTGCCAGCGTGTTGCTGGAGACCCCTGCCAGCGTGTTGCTGGAGACCCCTGCCAGCGTGTTGCTGGAGACCCCTGCCAGCGTGTTGCTGGAGACCCCTGCCAGCGTGTTGCTGGAGACCCCTGCCAGCGTGTTGCTGGAGACCCCTGCCAGCGTGTTGCTGGAGACCCCTGCCAGCGTGTTGCTGGAGACCCCTGCCAGTGTGATGTTGGAGACCCCTGCCAGTGTGTTGCTGGAGACCCCTGCCAGTGTGTTGCTGGAGACCCCTGCCAGTGTGTTGCTGGAGACCTCTGCCTGTGTGATGCTGGAGACCCCTGCCAGTGTGTTGCTGGAGACCCCTGCCAGTGTGTTGCTGGAGACCCCTGCCAGTGTGTTGCTGGAGACCCCTGCCAGTGTGTTGCTGGAGACCCCTGCCAGTGTGTTGCTGGAGACCCCTGCCAGTGTTTTGCTGGAGACCCCTGCCAGTGTTTTGCTGGAGACCCCTGCCAGTGTTTTGCTGGAGACCCCTGCCAGTGTGTTGCTGGAGACCCTGCCAGTGTGTTGCTGGAGACCCCTGCCAGTGTGTTGCTGGAGACCTCTGCCAGTGTGTTGCTGGAGACCTCTGCCTGTGTGATGCTGGAGACCCCTGCCAGTGTGATGTTGGAGACCTCTGCCAGTGTGTTGCTGGAGACCCCTGCCAGTGTGTTGCTGGGGACCCCTGCCAGTGTGTTGCTGGAGACCCCTGCCAGTGTGATGTTGGAGACCCCTGCCAGTGTGTTGCTGGAGACCCCTGCCAGTGTGTTGCTGGAGACCCCTGCCAGTGTGTTGCTGGAGACCCCTGCCAGTGTGTTGCTGGAGACCCCTGCCAGTGTGTTGCTGGAGACCCCTGCCAGTGTGTTGCTGGAGACCCCTGCCAGTGTGTTGCTGGAGACCTCTGCCTGTGTGATGCTGGAGACCCCTGCCAGTGTGTTGCTGGAGACCCCTGCCAGTGTGTTGCTGGAGACCCCTGCCAGTGTGTTGCTGGAGACCCCTGCCAGTGTGTTGCTGGAGACCCCTGCCAGTGTGTTGCTGAAGACCCCTGCCAGTGTTTTGCTGGAGACCCCTGCCAGTGTTTTTGCTGGAGACCCCTGCCAGTGTTTTGCTGGAGACCCCTGCCAGTGTGTTGCTGGAGACCCTGCCAGTGTGATGTTGGAGACCCCTGCCAGTGTGTTGCTGGAGACCCCTGCCAGTGTGATGTTGGAGACCCCTGCCAGTGTGTTGCTGGAGACCCCTGCCAGTGTGTTGCTGGAGACCCCTGCCAGTGTGTTGCTGGAGACCTCTGCCTGTGTGATGCTGGAGACCCCTGCCAGTGTGTTGCTGGAGACCCCTGCCAGTGTGTTGCTGGAGACCCCTGCCAGTGTGTTGCTGGAGACCCCTGCCAGTGTGTTGCTGGAGACCCCTGCCAGTGTGTTGCTGAAGACCCCTGCCAGTGTTTTGCTGGAGACCCCTGCCAGTGTTTTGCTGGAGACCCCTGCCAGTGTTTTGCTGGAGACCCCTGCCAGTGTGTTGCTGGAGACCCCTGCCAGTGTGTTGCTGGAGACCCCTGCCAGTGTGTTGCTGGAGACCCCTGGCAGTGTGATGCTGGAGACCCCTGCCAGTGTGTTGCTGGAGACCAGGAGTGGTGTTGCGACACCATGACAATACAGTGTAGGACTGGCCCATGATGTACTGAGGAAGGTGAACTCGCCGACGTGAGGACCATAGAAGAGACTCAGGGAGGGAACCATGAGTGGTGTACGATAGAAGATAGAAGAGGACTCGCCGGGAAAGAAGATCGCAGAAGTGTTAAAGTGTCCTGTGGGAAAGTGACACCAGCACTGTTATGCCATGTACATACGTGTATATAGAGTTAAGAAGTACACTTGTGATAGTTCTGTTTAATGTTGTTTACCACCTTTCCCTTTAGATTGACTATTACTGCCAGTTGTTAATAACTTACCTATGACTCAGGGAGGGATCGAGTAAGAGGAGGCACTATGGGTCCCATATACAGTTTGGTAAGAAAAGAACCCGGTACTGGCTAAGTGAGGCCGCAACAGATGCTTTCAGAATTTAATGGCCTATGATGCAAATGTTGTATATTGTCACATTTATGGAATACAAGATGGGGTACCCGGTGGGGTCCGGGTCTCTATCCCCTCTTCCTCCAAACCAAATCTTTACCTTAACCCCTCTTCCTGTTTTACCTTTCTTACCCCTCTCTAATCCCTCCCATCTTTTCTCTCTCATTTTCCCTCTTCTATCTCCTCTTTAACACCCCCCCCTCTCTTCCTGCTTTTATACTCTCGCCATTTATCCTCTCTTCTTCTCCCCTCCCCCACACTCTTCCCCCCCCACACTCTTCCCTCCCCCCCACACTCTTCCCTCCCCCCACTCTCTTCCCTCCCCCCACACTCTTCCCTCCCCCCACACTCTTCCCTCCCCCCCCACACTCTTCCCTCCCCCCCACTCTCTTCCTCCCCCACACTCTTCCCTCCCCCCACACTCTTCCCTCCCCCCCACACTCTTCCCTCCCCCCACACTCTTCCCTCCCCCCCACACTCATCCCTCCCCCCACTCTCTTCCCTCCCCCCACACTCTTCCCTCCCCCCACTCTCTTCCCTCCCCCACACTCTTCCCTCCCCCCCACACTCTTCCCTCCCCCCACTCTCTCCCTCCCCCCACACTCTTCCCTCCCCCCCACACTCTTCCCTCCCCCCCACACTCTTCCCTCCCCCCCCACACTCTTCCCTCCCCCCCCACACTCTTCCCTCCCCCCACTCTCTTCCCTCCCCCCACTCTCTTCCCTCCCCCCACTCTCTTCCCTCCCCCACTCTCTTCCCTCCCCCCACTCTCTTCCCTCCCCCACACTCTTCCCTCCCCCCACACTCTTCCCTCCCCCCACACTCTTCCCTCCCCCACACTCTTCCCTCTCCCCCACTCTCTTCCCTCTCCCCCACACTCTTCCCTCCCCCCACTCTCTTCCCTCCCCCCACTCTCTTCCCTCCCCCCACACTCTTCCCTCCCCCCCCACACTCTTCCCTCCCCCCACACTCTTCCCTCCCCCCACACTCTTCCCTCCCCCCACTCTCTTCCCTCCCCCCACACTCTTCCCTCCCCCCCACACTCTTCCCTCCCCCCCACACTCTTCCCTCCCCCCACTCTCTTCCCTCCCCCCACACTCTTCCCTCCCCCACACTCTTCCCTCCCCCCACACTCTTCCCTCCCCCCACACTCTTCCCTCCCCCCACACTCTTCCCTCCCCCCCACTCTCTTCCCTCCCCCCACTCTCTTCCCTCCCCCCCACACTCTTCCCTCCCCCCACACTCTTCCCTCCCCCCACACTCTTCCCTCCCCCCACACTCTTCCCTCCCCCCACTCTCTTCCCTCCCCCAACACTCTTCCCTCCCCCCCACACCCTTCCCTCCCCCCCACTCTCTTCCCTCCTCCCACACTCTTCCCTCCCCCCACTCTCTTCCCTCCCCCCCACACTCTTCCCTCCCCCACTCTCTTCCCTGCCCCCACACTCTTCCCTTCCCCCCACACTCTTCCCTCCTCTTCCCTCCCCCTCACACTCTTCCTCCTCCCCACTCTTCCGTCCTCCCCACTCTTCTCTACCCCCCACTCTAACCTCCCCCCACACTCTTCCCTCCTTCCCACTCTTCCCTCTCCCCCACACTCTTCCCTCCTCCCCACTCTTCCCTCCCCACCACACTCTTCCCTCCTCCCCACTCTTCCCTCCCCCCACACTCTTCCCTCCTCCCCACTCTTCCCTCCCCCCCACACTCTTCCCTCCTCCCCACTCTTCCCTCCCCCCACACTCTTCCCTCCTCCCCACTCTTCCCTCCCCCCCACTCTTCCCTCCCCCCACACTCTTCCCTCCCCCACACTCTTCCCTCCCCCCACACTCTTCCCTCCCCCCACACTCTTCCCTCCCCCCACTCTTCCCTCCCCCCCACACTCTTCCCTCCTCCCCACTCTTCCCTCCCCCCCACTCTTCCCTCCCCCCCCACTCTTCCCTCCCCCCCCACTCTTCCCTCCCCCCACGCTTCCCTCCCCCCCACTCTTCCCTCCCCCCACTCTCTTCCCTCCCCCCACACTCTTCCCCCCCCACTCTTCACTCCCCCCCACTCTTCCCTCCCCCACACTCTTCTCTCCCCCCACACTCTTCCCTCTCCCCCACTCTTCCCTCCCCCCCACTCTTCCCTCCCCCCACTCTCTTCCCTCCCCCCCACACTCTTCCCTCCCCCCCACTCTTCACTCCCCCCCACTCTTCACTCCCCCCCCACACTCTTCCCTCCCCCCCACACTCTTCCCTCCCCCCCCCACACTCTTCCCTCCCCCCACACTCTTCCCTCCCTCCACATTCTTCCCTCCCCCCCCACACTCTTCCCTCCCCCCCCCACACTCTTCCCTCCCCCCCCACACTCTTCCCTCCCCCCCCCACACTCTTCCCTTCGCCCCACACTCTTCCCTCCCCCCCACACTCTTCCCTCCCCCCACACTCTTCCCTCCCCCCACACACTCTTCCTTCCCCCCCCCACACTCTTCCCTCCCCCCCCCCGACACTCTTCCCTCCCCCCCACACTCTTTCCTCCCCCCCACACTCTTCCCTCCCCCTACACTCTTCCCTCCCCCCCACACTCTTCCCTCCCCCCCACACTCTTCCCTCCCCCCCACACTCTTCCCTCCCCCCACACTCTTCCCTCCCCCCCACACTCTTCCCTCGCTCCCACACTCTTCCCTCCCCCCACACTCTTCCCTCCCCCCACACTCTTCCCTCCCCCCCTGGGGGGAGGGAAGAGTGTGGGGGGAGGGAAGAGTGTGGGGGGAGGGAAGAGTGTGGGAGCGAGGGAAGAGTGTGGGGGGGAGGGAAGAGTGTGGGGGGAGGGAAGAGTGTGGGGGGGAGGGAAGAGTGTGGGGGGGAGGGAAGAGTGTGGGGGGGAGGGAAGAGTGTAGGGGGAGGGAAGAGTGTGGGGGGGAGGAAAGAGTGTGGGGGGGAGGGAAGAGTGTCGGGGGGGGGGGAGGGAAGAGTGTGGGGGGGGGAAGGAAGAGTGTGTGGGGGGAGGGAAGAGTGTGGGGGGGAGGGAAGAGTGTGGGGGGGAGGGAAGAGTGTGGGGCGAAGGGAAGAGTGTGGGGGGGGGAGGGAAGAGTGTGGGGGGGGAGGGAAGAGTGTGGGGGGGGGAGGGAAGAGTGTGGGGGGGGAGGGAAGAATGTGGAGGGAGGGAAGAGTGTGGGGGGAGGGAAGAGTGTGGGGGGGGGAGGGAAGAGTGTGGGGGGGAGGGAAGAGTGTGGGGGGGGAGTGAAGAGTGGGGGGGAGTGAAGAGTGGGGGGGAGGGAAGAGTGTGGGGGGGAGGGAAGAGAGTGGGGGGAGGGAAGAGTGGGGGGGGAGGGAAGAGTGGGGGAGAGGGAAGAGTGTGGGGGGAGAGAAGAGTGTGGGGGGAGGGAAGAGTGGGGGGGAGTGAAGAGTGGGGGGGGAAGAGTGTGGGGGGAGGGAAGAGAGTGGGGGGAGGGAAGAGTGGGGGGGAGGGAAGCGTGGGGGGAGGGAAGAGTGGGGGGGGAGGGAAGAGTGGGGGGGGAGGGAAGAGTGGGGGGGAGGGAAGAGTGGGGAGGAGGGAAGAGTGTGGGGGGGAGGGAAGAGTGGGGGGAGGGAAGAGTGTGGGGGGAGGGAAGAGTGTGGGGGGAGGGAAGAGTGTGGGGGGAGGGAAGAGTGTGGGGGGAGGGAAGAGTGGGGGGGAGGGAAGAGTGGGGAGGAGGGAAGAGTGTGGGGGAGGGAAGAGTGGGGAGGAGGGAAGAGTGTGGGGGGGAGGGAAGAGTGGGGAGGAGGGAAGAGTGTGGGGGGAGGGAAGAGTGGGGAGGAGGGAAGAGTGTGGTGGGGAGGGAAGAGTGGGGAGGAGGGAAGAGTGTGGGGGAGAGGGAAGAGTGGGAAGGAGGGAAGAGTGTGGGGGGGAGGTTAGAGTGGGGGGTAGAGAAGAGTGGGGAGGACGGAAGAGTGGGGAGGAGGGAAGAGTGTGAGGGGGAGGGAAGAGGAGGGAAGAGTGTGGGGGGAAGGGAAGAGTGTGGGGGCAGGGAAGAGAGTGGGGGGAGGGAAGAGTGTGGGGGGGAGGGAAGAGAGTGGGGGGAGGGAAGAGTGTGGGAGGAGGGAAGAGAGTGGGGGGGAGGGAAGGGTGTGGGGGGGAGGGAAGAGTGTTGGGGGAGGGAAGAGAGTGGGGGGAGGGAAGAGTGTGGGGGGAGGGAAGAGTGTGGGGGGAGGGAAGAGTGTGGGGGGAGGGAAGAGTGTGGGGGGGAGGGAAGAGAGTGGGGGGAGGGAAGAGAGTGGGGGGGAGGGAAGAGTGTGGGGGAGGGAAGAGTGTGGGGGGAGGGAAGAGTGTGGGGGGAGGGAAGAGTGTGGGGGGAGGGAAGAGTGTGGGGGGAGGGAAGAGAGTGGGGGGAGGGAAGAGTGTGGGGGGAGGGAAGAGTGTGGGGGGGAGGGAAGAGTGTGGGGGGAGGGAAGAGAGTGGGGGGAGGGAAGAGTGTGGGGGGGAGGGAAGAGTGTGGGGGGGAGGGAAGAGTGTGGGGGGGGAGGGAAGAGTGTGGGGGGAGGGAAGAGAGTGGGGGGAGGGAAGAGAGTGGGGGGAGGGAAGAGTGTGGGGGAGAGGGAAGAGAGTGGGGGAGAGGGAAGAGTGTGGGGGGAGGGAAGAGTGTGGGGGGGAGGGAAGAGTGTGGGGGGAGGGAAGAGTGTGGGGGGAGGGAAGAGAGTGGGGGGAGGGAAGAGAGTGGGGGGAGGGAAGAGAGTGGGGGGAGGGAAGAGAGTGGGGGGAGGGAAGAGAGTGGGGGGAGGGAAGAGTGTGGGGGGGGAGGGAAGAGTGTGGGGGGGGAGGGAAGAGTGTGGGGGGGGAGGGAAGAGTGTGGGGGGGAGGGAAGAGTGTGGGGGGAGGGAAGAGAGTGGGGGGAGGGAAGAGTGTGGGGGGGAGGGAAGAGTGTGGGGGGAGGGAAGAGAGTGGGGGGAGGGAAGAGTGTGGGGGGAGGGAAGAGAGTGGGGGGAGGGATGAGTGTGGGGGGGAGGGAAGAGTGTGGGGGGAGGGAAGAGTGTGGGGGGGAGGGAAGAGTGTGGGGGGAGGGAAGAGTGTGGGGGGAGGGAAGAGAGTGGGGGGGAGGGAAGAGTGTGGGGGGGAGGGAAGAGTGTGGGGGGAGGGAAGAGTGTGGGGGGAGGGAAGAGAGTGGGGGGAGGGAAGAGTGTGGGGGGGAGGGAAGAGTGTGGGGGGGGGAAGAGTGTGGGGGGAGGGGAGAAGAAGAGAGGATAAATGGCGAGAGTATAAAAGCAGGAAGAGAGGGGGGGGTGTTAAAGAGGAGATAGAAGAGGGAAAATGAGAGAGAAAAGATGGGAGGGATTAGAGAGGGGTAAGAAAGGTAAAACAGGAAGAGGGGTTAAGGTAAAGATTTGGTTTGGAGGAAGAGGGGATAGAGACCCGGACCCCACCGGGTACCCCATCTTGTATTCCATAAATGTGACAATATACAACATTTGCATCATAGGCCATTAAATTCTGAAAGCATCTGTTGCGGCCTCACTTAGCCAGTAACCGGGTTCTTTTCTTACCAAACTGTATATGGGACCCATAGTGCCTCCTCTTACTCGATCCCTCCCTGAGTCATAGGTAAGTTATTAACAACTGGCAGTAATAGTCAATCTAAAGGGAAAGGTGGTAAACAACATTAAACAGAACTATCACAAGTGTACTTCTTAACTCTATATACACGTATGTACATGGCATAACAGTGCTGGTGTCACTTTCCCACAGGACACTTTAACACTTCTGCGATCTTCTTTCCGGCGAGTCCTCTTCTATCTTCTATCGTACACCACTCATGGTTCCCTCCCTGAGTCTCTTCTATGGTCCTCACGTCGGCGAGTTCACCTTCCTCAGTACATCATGGGCCAGTCCTACACTGTATTGTCATGGTGTCGCAACACCACTCCTGGTCTCCAGCAACACACTGGCAGGGGTCTCCAGCATCACACTGCCAGGGGTCTCCAGCAACACACTGGCAGGGGTCTCCAGCAACACACTGGCAGGGGTCTCCAGCAACACACTGGCAGGGGTCTCCAGCAACACACTGGCAGGGGTCTCCAGCAACACACTGGCAGGGGTCTCCAGCAACACACTGCCAGGGGTCTCCAGCAACACACTGGCAGGGGTCTCCAGCAACACACTGGCAGGGGTCTCCAGCAACACACTGGCAGGGGTCTCCAGCAACACACTGGCAGGGGTCTCCAGCAACACACTGGCAGGGGTCTCCAGCATCACACTAGGCAGAGGGTCTCCAGCAACACACTGGCAGGGGTCTCCAGCAACACACTGGCAGGGGTCTCCAGCAACACACTGGCAGGGGTCTCCAACATCACACTGGCAGGGGTCTCCAGCAACACACTGGCAGGGGTCTCCAACATCACACTGGCAGGGGTCTCCAGCAACACACTGGCAGGGGTCTCCAGCAACACACTGGCAGGGGTCTCCAGCAACACACTGGCAGGGGTCTCCAGCAAACACTGGCAGGGGTCTCCAGCAACACACTGGCAGGGGTCTCCAGCAACACACTGGCAGGGGTCTCCAGCAACACACTGGCAGGGGTCTCCAGCAACACACTGGCAGGGGTCTCCAGCAACACACTGGCAGGGGTCTCCAGCATCACACAGGCAGAGGTCTCCAGCAACACACTGGCAGGGGTCTCCAGCAACACACTGGCAGGGGTCTCCAGCAACACACTGGCAGGGGTCTCCAGCAACACACTGGCAGGGGTCTCCAGCAACACACTGGCAGGGGTCTCCAGCAACACACTGGCAGGGGTCTCCAGCAACACACTGGCAGGGGTCTCCAACATCACACTGGCAGGGGTCTCCAGCAACACACTGGCAGGGGTCCCCAGCAACACACTGGCAGGGGTCTCCAGCAACACACTGGCAGAGGTCTCCAACATCACACTGGCAGGGGTCTCCAGCATCACACATGGCAGAGGTCTCCAGCAACACACTGGCAGAGGTCTCCAGCAACACACTGGCAGGGGTCTCCAGCAACACACTGGCAGGGGTCTCCAGCAACACACTGGCAGGGGTCTCCAGCAAAACACTGGCAGGGGTCTCCAGCAAAACACTGGCAGGGGTCTCCAGCAAAACACTGGCAGGGGTCTCCAGCAACACACTGGCAGGGGTCTCCAGCAACACACTGGCAGGGGTCTCCAGCAACACACTGGCAGGGGTCTCCAGCAACACACTGGCAGGGGTCTCCAGCAACACACTGGCAGGGGTCTCCAGCATCACACATGGCAGAGGTCTCCAGCAACACACTGGCAGGGGTCTCCAGCAACACACTGGCAGGGGTCTCCAGCAACACACTGGCAGGGGTCTCCAACATCACACTGGCAGGGGTCTCCAGCAACACGCTGGCAGGGGTCTCCAGCAACACGCTGGCAGGGGTCTCCAGCAACACGCTGGCAGGGGTCTCCAGCAACACGCTGGCAGGGGTCTCCAGCAACACGCTGGCAGGGGTCTCCAGCAACACGCTGGCAGGGGTCTCCAGCAACACGCTGGCAGGGGTCTCCAGCAACACGCTGGCAGGGGTCTCCAGCAACACGCTGGCAGGGGTCTCCAGCAACACGCTGGCAGGGGTCTCCAGCAACACGCTGGCAGGGGTCTCCAGCAACACGCTGGCAGGGGTCTCCAGCAACACGCTGGCAGGGGTCTCCAGCAACACGCTGGCAGGGGTCTCCAGCAACACGCTGGCAGGGGTCTCCAGCAACACGCTGGCAGGGGTCTCCAGCAACACGCTGGCAGGGGTCTCCAGCAACACGCTGGCAGGGGTCTCCAGCAACACGCTGGCAGGGGTCTCCAGCAACACGCTGGCAGGGGTCTCCAGCAACACGCTGGCAGGGGTCTCCAGCAACACGCTGGCAGGGGTCTCCAGCAACACGCTGGCAGGGGTCTCCAGCAACACGCTGGCAGGGGTCTCCAGCAACACGCTGGCAGGGGTCTCCAGCAACACGCTGGCAGGGGTCTCCAGCAACACGCTGGCAGGGGTCTCCAGCAACACGCTGGCAGGGGTCTCCAGCAACACGCTGGCAGGGGTCTCCAGCAACACGCTGGCAGGGGTCTCCAGCAACACGCTGGCAGGGGTCTCCAGCAACACGCTGGCAGGGGTCTCCAGCAACACGCTGGCAGGGGTCTCCAGCAACACGCTGGCAGGGGTCTCCAGCAACACGCTGGCAGGGGTCTCCAGCAACACGCTGGCAGGGGTCTCCAGCAACACGCTGGCAGGGGTCTCCAGCAACACGCTGGCAGGGGTCTCCAGCAACACGCTGGCAGGGGTCTCCAGCAACACGCTGGCAGGGGTCTCCAGCAACACGCTGGCAGGGGTCTCCAGCAACACGCTGGCAGGGGTCTCCAGCAACACGCTGGCAGGGGTCTCCAGCAACACGCTGGCAGGGGTCTCCAGCAACACACTGGCAGAGGTCTCCAGCAACACACTGGCAGAGGTCTCTAGCAACACTGGCAGGGGGTCTCCAGCATCACACAGGCAGGGGGTCTCCAGCATCACACAGGCAGGGGTCTCTAGCAACACTGGCAAGGGTCTCCAGCAACACACTGGCAGGGGTCTCCAGCAACACACTGGCAGGGGTCTCCAGCAACACACTGGCAGGGGTCTCCAGCAACACACTGGCAGGGGTCTCCAGCATCACACAGACAGGGGTCTCCAGCATCACACAGGCAGAGGTCTCCAGCATCACACAGGCAGGGGTCTCCAGCAACACACTGGCAGAGGTCTCCAGCATCACACAGGCAGGGGTCTCCAGCATCACACAGGCAGAGGTCTCCAGCATCACACTGGCAGAGGTCTCCAGCATCACACAGGCAGAGGTCTCCAGCAACACACTGGCAGGGGTCTCCAGCAACACACTGGCAGGGGTCTCCAGCAACACACTGGCAGGGGTCTCCAGCATCACACAGGCAGAGGTCTCCAGCAACACACTGGCAGGGGTCTCCAGCATCACACAGGCAGAGGTCTCCAGCATCACACAGGCAGGGGTCTCCAGCAACACGCTGGCAGGGGTCTCCAGCAACATACTGGCAGGGGTCTCCAGCAACACGCTGGCAGGGGTCTCCAGCAACACGCTGGCAGGGGTCTCCAGCAACACGCTGGCAGGGGTCTCCAGCAACACGCTGGCAGGGGTCTCCAGCAACACGCTGGCAGGGGTCTCCAGCAACACACTGGCAGGGGTCTCCAGCAACACACTGGCAGGGGTCTCCAGCAACACACTGGCAGGGGTCTCCAGCAACACACTGGCAGGGGTCTCCAGCAACACACTGGCAGACTTCTACACAGGATTATAAGCCTTAACAGACAAACATTGATCCCAACTCGTAACTTAACCATCCGGGGATACGTCGGCCCAATCACCAATACTTCACTAACACAGACAAGTCACAGTCTACACAGACTCGGCCACATGTTCCCACTGGAACACGTCTTGAGTTGAGGACTGCCCTGAGTGAACTGATTCCTGTCGACCAAGGTACCACCCTCATCACTTCTGAGGAGTACAAATGTGGTAAGAAACTACACCACAGGGTTCTATATTTCACACCCATCCACCGGTGAACAGAAAATGTACCCAAAAATATGGCAAATGTTTCTAACATTCTTAAACCTATTCTATTTGCTGACGATACTACCTTTATTTATTCTGACCCCAACCCCCACACACTAAATAATATTGTCAACAATGAATTTAAAAAGTCCACTCATGGATGTCAACTAACAAACTCACAGTAAACATAGAAAAGACTTACTACATTCTATTTGGTAGTAACTCATTAAATCAGATCCAACTTTAGATACACAATGTTAACATTACCAATAAGAATGAGGGAAAGTTCCTCGGCCTATACATAGACAAAATACTCAACTTCAGCACCCACATACAACACGTAGCCAAACAAAAATCTCAGAAACTGTTGGTATACTTTAAAAAATCAAATATTATGTTCCACACTCTGCTCTCCTCTCCTTATACTACGCACTAATCTATCTCTATTATACATACGGTATCTGTGCATGGGGTTCAACTACTGCAAATTACCTCTTGTGCATCATCACTCGGCAAAACTCTGCTATCAGAACTATAACAAACTCTGTCTTCAGACAGCACACAGTACCTCTGTTTAAGTCCCTTAACATGTTAAACATACACTCGCTCCACACATTCTCGTGTGCTATCTACATGTACAAAACCTTGTTCCTAAATGCTAATCTTGATCTGAAACTTTTCATGATAGGTGTAATAGAACCCTTGAGCACCACACCAGAAATATATATATCTTTGATATCCCCAGTCAGACTAAATCTGTGCAAACACTCCATGCAAATAAAAGGACCAAGTCTTTGGAAATCACTCCCAGATGAATTACAAAAATTGTCCAACCCATCCCCTGTTCAAAAGTAAAACAAAAATTATCTAATTTCATCCTCATAGTTTGCTAGCTTGTGCTTCAAACTCACACTGAGTTTTGAACTACCCACTTCCCCAACACTAGTATTTAAGACTTATATCATTACCAGCGCAAACACCTCTGTCAACTTTGTAGTTATTTGTTGATATAAAACCTTGCAACAATGTACCTTTTCATCTTACCTGATAAGTTTGATTAGGGACCTGCATGAAACACTATGAGTGTTAGTGACTTTGCATGAATGTAAAAATACCAGCCTTATGTAATCTCACCAACCCATTGTACCTTCTTGCAAATTAAAAATTATTATTATTATTATTAATTATATTATTAACAAATTCGGCTGGGTGTGCTCAACAGATGGTGTTGACATCGTCACACCTCCCCTCCTAAATTAATTTTGGGTTGGGTGTGCGCAACAGATGGCGTCAACATTGTCACAGCTGACAAAACTTTGAGATTTACATTAGTTTTACCCAAAAAGAGATATACACAAGAGGATGAGTATATCTATATCTCAATGAACCTATTTCAATTTCTTTTCATAAGTTACTGCTGGAGCTTCTAGTATGTTGGAAGATGATGTCTTAACCCTAAAAGGAAACATGAAAAGCATATGGAAAGCGATCTCTAACATCCTAAGATCTAAACAACATTCACATAACATAAAACTCTCCAAGGATGGTTATACATCTTCAACAGATTTAGAAATGGCACCTGAATTTAATAGCTTCTTTTCATCAGTTGATGCTAACCTTGCCAGGAAAAATCCCTCAGACTCAGACACATGTTACCACAAATCTTTCTGGCAGCTACCCAAACTATCTTCTCCTTTCACGAGTTGTTCCGACAGATGTTGTGTCCAATATTCACTCACTTAAAAACCAAAGCTGGGAACATGTCAGTTTGGCTTCCGCTCCCAAAAGAGTACCAATGATGCAATTGTTAGTCTCCTTGACTTAATCTACTCAGCCCTTGACAAATGTGAGTTTCCGATTGGACTTTTCATTGACCTGAGAAAGGTTTTTGATACTGTTAACTATAACTACTCTTAAACTCCACCATTATGGAACCCGAGGCCTTGCCCTGAACTATATCCGATCCTATCTTAGTGACAGACACCAATATGTAGCCATCAATGATATAACCTCTCCCACTCTATCATTAACTGTAGGGGTGCCACAGGGCAGCATCCTAGGACCTCTATTTCTTATATACATCAATGATCTGCCTAATGTCTCCAACATGCTTAAACCTACATTGTTTGCTGATAATACTACCCTCATCTACTCTGACCCTAACCCACTTATATTAAATAATGTTTTAAACAATTACAATAAGTCCACTTATGGATGTCAACCAACAAACTCACACTAAACATAGAAAAAACCTACTACATCTTATTTGGAAGCAAATCAACAAATGCAATTCAGCTTCAGATAGACAATGTTAACGTCAGCAATAAAAATGATGGAAAGTTCTTTGTTCTATACTTAGACAAGAGACTCAACTTCAGCACCCACATACAACACATAACTAAAAAAAGTTTCTAAAACAGTTGGTATACTCTCTAAGATCAGATATTATGTACCCTACTCTCCTCTCCTCTCACTCTATTATGCACTTATCTATCTCTATCTTACTTATGGTATCTGTGCATGGGGTTCAACCCCTGAAAATTACCTCAAGCCCATTATCACCCAGCAAAACTCTGCTATCAGGACAATAACAAACTCTGCTTTCAGACAACACACAGCTTCCTTGTTTAAATCCCTAAACATGCTAAACATAAATTCACTCTATACATTCTCTTGTGTCAATTACATTTATAAACCCCTGTTCTTAAGTGCAAACCCTGTTCTGAAACTGTTCCTAGACAGATGTAATAGAACACAATCACCACACCAGACATAAATATATCTTTGATATCCCCAGAGTCAAACTTAATCTTAATTTCTAGCTTGAGCCGTTATAGCCTCATCACTGTCTCCATTTTCATCAAGATATTCTGTTAACTTGGGTGTTTTGATGTCACAGAGTGGTCTCTTATTATTAGATTAACTTCAACTTCAGATAGACAATGTTAACATTAGTATTAAAAGTGAGGTGTAAGTTCCTTGGCCAATACATAGACAGGAGACTGAACTTCAGCACCCACATACAACACACAACCAAATAAGTCTAACAAAAACGGTCGATATAGTAAACAAAACGTTTTCTGACGTTTGGTAGCAGAAAGGTGACACTATTTATATAAAGTCGTCTTTTTAACGTATTCAATACGTTGATTTCAGTCAATTATATCGTAGAAATTTTAAGCAAACTTAGAAACGTATTAAAACATCATTTGTAATTTAAATTAGAAACAAATAATTAGTGTGTGTGTGAGGGGGGGCTAATAAGTATAAGCATTACTATTGCGTGTATTTGGTGTGGTGGGTGTGTGTGTGTGTGTGTGTGTGTGTGTGTGTGTGTGTGTGTGTGTGTGTGTGTGTGTGTGTGTGTGTGTGTGTGTGTGTGTGTGTGTGTGTGTTTGGTGTGTGTGTGTGTGTGGTGTTGTGTGGTACTGACAGGTAAACATTACATTAGGACTATGGGGTAGTGTGCGGAGGTAGGTGCTGGGTGTTGTGAGTAATATAATTCTGGTTGACCAGATTTGTGGTAACTGGTGCCTTTGGGGGAGGCCAAGAGACAGTGTTGCCCTCACCCCAGGCCTGCCTGGACGTCTCCACTCCACTGGTGAACTCTGTGTTCACTCTGTCTCTTCCCTTGTCTCTCTCTGTTTCTTTCCTGCTCTGTCTCTATGTCTGTGTATCTGTTTCTATCCAACTATTTATCTGTTCAACTCTCACTGTCCGTATCTATCTATCTCTATCTCTCTCTCTCTCTCTCTCTCTCTCTCTACTTGTTTTTTCTCTCTTGTCTCTTATGTATCTTTCTCTTTGAGTCTCAGTGATGTATTTTTGAGATGTATTTTTTTCTTGTCTCAATAAACATACTTGAACTCTTTTTGTCTCTCTCCTTCTCTCTCTGTTTCTCTATCTTTGTCCATCTCTGTTTCTATCTCTCATCCTCTCTCTGCCACTATCCCTCTCCTCTCTGTGTGTCTGTCTCTCTTTATGTCTTTGTATCTCTCCTTGCCTCTGCCTGTCTGTCTGTCTCATTGTCTCCGTCCTTAATAATACTCTCACTGCGTTTTTCTGTCTCTTTGTCTTTGTCTATCTATCTGTCCTCATCTTTGTATTTCTCCTCTCTCCTCTTTCTGTCCTTTTGTATCTCTCTCTCTCCCTAACCATCAATCTCTCCTCTCAGCCTGCCTCTCTCCTTTTTCCTCCGTTTCGCTTTTTTTTCTCTCTCTATCTTTCCTTGTCTCCGTCTCTCTTACCTCTCTTTGTCCTTCTGTCTCTGTGTTTGTTCATTTCTGCCTCGTCTCTGCCCTTATCCTTGTGTGTGTGTGTGTGTGTGTGTGTGTGTGTGTGTGTGTGTGTGTGTGTGTGTGTGTGTGTGTGTGTGTGTGTGTGTGTGTGTGTGTACTCACCTAATTGTGCTTGCGGGGGTTGAGCTTTGGCTCTTTGGTCCCGCCTCTCAACTGTCAATCAACTGGTGTACAGATTCCTGAGCCTACTGGGCTCTATTATATCTACATTTGAAACTGTGTATGGAGTCAGCCTCCACCACATCACTTCCTAGTGCATTCCATTTATTAACTACTCTGACACTGAAAAAATTCTTTCTAACGTCTCTGTGGCTCATCTGGGTACTAAGTTTCCACCTGTGTCCCCTTGTTCGTGTCCCACCCGTGCTGAAGAGTTTGTCTTTGTCCACCCTGTCAATTCCCCTGAGAATTTTGTAGGTGGTTATCATGTCTCCTCTTACTCTTCTGTTTTCCAGGGATGTGAGGTTCAGATCCTTTAGCCTTTCCTCGTAGCTCAATCCTCTCAGTTCCGGGACGAGCCTGGTGGCATACCGCTGAATCTTCTCTAACTTTGTCTTGTGTTTAACTAGGTATGGACTCCAGGCTGGAGCTGCATACTCCAGGATTGGTCTTACATAAGTGGTATACAGGGTTCTGAAAGATTCCTTACACAAGTTTCTGAAGTCAGTTCTTATGTTGGCCAGTCTAGCATATGCCGCTGATGATATTCTTTTGATGTGGGCTTCTGGGGACAGGTTCGGTGTGATATCAACCCCCAGATCCTTCTCTCTATTTGACCCTTGCAGGATTTCCCCTCCCAGATGATACCTTGTGTTCAGCCTCCTGCTCCCTTCGCCTAATTTCATCACCTTACACTTTCCTGAGTTGAACTTTAGCAGCCATTTTCTAGACCATTCCTCCAGTTTATCCAGGTCATCCTGTAGTCTCTGTCTATCTTCATCCGTCTTGATTCTTCTCATAATTTTTGCATCATCAGCAAACATCGAGAGGAATGAGTCTATACCCTCTGGAAGATCATTCACATATATTAGAAACAGGATGGGTCCAAGTACTGAGCCCTGTGGGACTCCGCTGGTGACATCTCGCCACTCTGATGTCTCCCCCTCACCGTTACTCGCTGTTTCCTGTTGCTTAAGTACTCCCTTATCCACTGGAGCACCTTCCCTTTTACTCCTGCCTGTTGCTCCAACTTTTTTAACAGCCTTTTATGGGGTACTGTGTCAAAGGCTTTTTGGCAATCCAGGAAAATGCAGTCGGCCCACCCTTCTCTTTCCTGCCTAATTTTCGTTGCCTGGTCATAAAATTCTATTAAACTTGTGAGGCACGATTTACCATCTCTGAACCCATGTTGGTGGTGCGTTACAAAGTTATTTCCCTCCAGATGCTCTACGAGCCTTTTCCTCACGATCTTCTCCATCACCTTGCATGGTATACAAGTTAAGGAAACTGGCCTGTAATTCAGTGTCTCTTGCCTGTCACCCTTTTTGTATATTGGGACCACGTTAGCTGTCTTCCAACTTTCTGGAAAGTCTCCTGTTTCCAGTGACCTGTTATACACCATAGAGAGTGGCACACTTAGTGCTTCTGCACCTTCCTTTAGTATCCATGGTGAGATTCTATCAGGCCCAACAGCCTTTGTCACATCCAGCTCCAGCAGACACCTTTTGACCTCATCACTGGTGAGGTCAAATTCCTCCAAGGTTGCTTGGTTTGCCGCCTCCTCATTTAGTGCAGGGGCTTCTCCTTGTTCTATTGTGAAGACCTCCTGGAATCTCTTGTTGAGTTCTTCACACACCTCCTTGTCATTCTCTGTGTATCTGTTCTCCCCTTTCCGCAGCTTCATCACTTGTTCCTTCACTGCTGTTTTCCTTCTGATGTGGCTGTGGAGCAGCTTTGGTTGGGTCTTGGCTTTACTCGCGATGTCATTTTCGAACTGTCTCTCTGCTTCCCTCCTCACTCTGATGTACTCATTTCTGGCCCTCTGGTATCTCTCCCTGCTCTCTGGTGTTCTGTTATTTCTGTAGTTTCTCCATGTTCTTTTACTCAGTTGTTTCGCTACCTTACATTCCTGGTTGAACCATGGGTTTTTCTGTTTTTCGTTTTTCTCCTTTTGGACGGGGATAAACCTGTCTGCAGCTTCCTGGCACTTTTGGATGACAAAATCCATCATGACCTGCACATTCTTGTCTCTAAGTTCTGTTTCCCATGGTATTCCCCTGAGGAAGTTCCTCATCTCGTCATATTTTCCTCTTCGGTAATTCAGTCTTTTCCCCTCTGCTCCCATCCTTGGATAAGTTATCCCTACCTCCACCAAGTACTCAAAGGTCAGTACACTGTGGTCACTCATTCCTATGGGGGCTTCAACTTTGACTTCCCTTATTTCTGACTCATTCAGGGTGAATATCAAGTCGAGTCTAGCTGGTTCATCATTGCCTCTCACTCTTGTGGGTTCTTTGACATGCTGGCTCATAAAATTCCTTGTTGCCACTTCCAAGAGTTTAGCTCGCCACGTATCTGCACCTCCATGTGGGTCCCCATTCTCCCAGTCTATCTTTCCATGGTTGAAATCGCCCATGATTAAGAGTCTTGAGCCATTCCTGCAAGCAACTGAAGCTGCTCTCTCTATTATATTAATGGTTGCCATGTTGTTCCTATCAAACTCCTGTGTAGGTCTTCCGTCATTTAGGGGAGGGTTGTAAATGACTGCCACTAATATCTTTGGTCCACCCATTGTTATAGTTCCTGTTATGTAATCTCTGAATCCATCACAGCCCAGAATTTCCATCTCGTCAAAACTCCAGTCCTTCCTTATCAGCAGGGCCACTCCTCCACCTCCTCTCCCTTCCCTCTCTTTCCTTACTATATAGTAGTCCTTTGGAAACACAGCATCTGTTATGACTCCTGACAATTTTGTTTCTGTTAGTCCTATTACATCAGGGTTTTCTTCTTGCACCCTTTCTGCCAGTTCACTTGCTTTATTGGTAATCCCATCAATGTTTGAGTACATTACCTTGAAGCTCACTTTCTTATATCCAATTTCACCCACACTCCCTACAAGTGTAGGAGATTGTTCTATGGTCATTGCTACTTGGGTAGGCTCATCCTCCTGTGAGGTAGTTGCCAGGGGTTCAGGGAGAGGTGGAGTGGGGGGTGGAGGGCTTAGGTCTTCCTCAGGCCTGCTTGGGGCAGGAAGAAGTCCTGGGGGTGAGAGAGCAGGGATTGCTTGGGGAGAGGGCACGCCTTCCTGCGGTGTAGTTGACAGGGGTTTGGAGGGAGGTGGAGTGGGGGAAAGAGGGCTTTGGTATTGCTCAGGCCTGCTTGGGGCAGGGAGAAGACCAGAGGCTGGGAAAGCAGGGGCTACTTGGGGTAAGGGGAGGGGGAGGATTTGGGTTTCATGATGGGCATTATGCAGGGGGCAAGGAAGGGTTTGTGCTGGGTGGTAGGGAGGGCCCTATTGGGTGGTGGGCTGGGGTGTTGTATTACCCCCTGGGGTTCCTGGGTTGCTGGATTGGGGTTCCCCACTCCCCTCTGGGATTGCTGGGTTGGAGGCTGAGGTTCCCTGGCTCTCTTCCCTCTCCTTGCGCCTTTTCCTTGCATCTGCTGCCCTTACTATCTCGTCTCTGGTCATGTCCCTCAGAACATATACCTCTTTGTAGTTTCTTGCATGCCTCAGTTTGCTCTTCCTTACTAGGATGTCCTCTTTGATGTCCTCGCTCTTGAATACTACCTTGATCAATCTCTTTTTGTCTCTGTCACTGCAGCTTTGTCTTTAGTCCTCGTTTCCTCCCTTGTGGAGCCCTCTTGTTCCTTGACACCTACCACTACTACATCTCTTTTCCTTTCCATTAGCTGGCTTGTGCATCTAGCTGCCTCCTGTGAGGTTACTGCTTTCATTACAACTTCCTTGACTGTGGACATTGCTCCTGGGCTCTTGAGCATTTCAGCAAAGGTTGGGCAAATTGTAGGGGTCCCTGCCATTGCTACATCTCCTGGCACCTGGGGGTTGGTCCGCTGGGCCAGAGTCTGATGAGGGCCTGTTTTTAGGCTTTTTATCTCCTCTTGTGCTGCACTTAGTTCTATCTGCAGCTTACATATAGTTTCCCTCAGATCCTTCAATTCCCCACTGACTTCCATGCCTTAGCAATCATCTCCATGAATGACTCGTCCAGTCCCTCTCCTCCAGCTTCATTCTGTTGTCTTACCATCCTGCTTGACCTGTGTGTGCGTGTGTGTGTGTGTGTGTGTGTGTGTGTGTGTGTGTGTGTGTGTGTGTGTGTGTGTGTGTAATTACCTAAGTGTAGTTACAGGATGTGAGCTACGCTCGTGGTGTCCCGTCTTTCCAGCACTCTTTGTCATATAACGCTTTGAAACTACTGACGGTCTTGGCCTCCACCACCTCCTCACTTAACTTGTTCCAACCGTCTACCACTCTATTTAAACAAACAAGCATCCCCAGCGGGATTCGAACCCGCGACCTCTGGATTAGAAGTCCAGCGCGCTATCCACTGCGCCGTGGGGACTCTAAAACATTTTCGTGTGTGTGTGTGTGTGTGTGTGTGTGTGTGTGTGTGTGTGTGTGTGTGTGTGTGTGTGTGTGTGTGTGTGTGTGTGTGTGTGTGTGTGCGCGCGCGCGCGCTCCCTCTCTCTCTCTCTGCCTGTGTCTCTCGACTCTCTTTTCACTCCTCTATCCTCTCTCTCTCTCTCTCTCTCTTTCTCCCTTTCACTCCTCTCCTCTCTTTTCTCCCCCTCTTCTCTTCTTCGTTCTTTGTTTCTCTCCTCTCTCTGCCTCTCGCTTAATTTGTTTATCTCCTGTCTCTCTCTTCTACCTCTCTCCTTTCTTCTCCCTCTCTCTACTCCTCTCTTCTCACTCTTATCTTCTTTCTCTTTTGTCTCCTCTTTCTGTCTCTCTATCTTCCCTCTCTGTTTCGATCTCCTCTCTTTCTGCCTCAGTCGCTTTGCTTCTCTGTCTCTCCTCTCTCTCTCTCACTTTTGTCTGACTCTCCTTGCTGTCTACTCGCTCTCCTTTCTCCTCTCTCTCTCCACTCTTTTCCTCTCATCTCTGTTTATTTCCTATTTCCTTTTGTCTCTCCCTTTGTTTCTCTCTTCTCTCTTTCTGTCTCTGCATCTTTCTCCTTTTCTCCATGTCTATCTTTCTAAATGCAATAAAGATAATTATACATAACCCGAATAATTAATAATTACAATTAAAGTTTTAAAAACTTTTGCTCTAAAACGTTATATCATAACCTTTAAAACACGTTTTATTAAAATATTATGACCACACGTTTTATAATCGTTTGTACATATTCTCAAAACACATGTATACAACATATTTTAAAACATGAATAAAACAATCAAATGTCGTTTCTAAAACGTTTAGAAACGCGAAAATGTTTGGCGAGTGTATGCATATACTTTCTAAAATCAGATATGTTCCACACACTGCTCTCCTCTCATTATACTACGTGCTAATCTATCCCTATCTTACACACGCCATCTGTGCATGGTGTTCAACCACTGCAAATTACCTCAAGCCCATCATCCATCAAGCCCTCGGCACAAATCTGCTATCATAACAAACTCTGTTTTCAGACAACACACAGACCCTCTGTGTAAGTCCCTTAACATGCTAAACACACACTCGCTCCACACATTCTCGTGTGCTATCTACATGTACAAAACCCTTGTTCCTAAATGCTAATCTTGATCTGAAGCTTTTCCCCTGATAGGTGAAATAGAACCCATGAGCACCTTACCAGAAATCTCCCTTTGACATCCCCAAAGAGTCAAACTAAATCTGTGCAAACACTCCATGCAAATAAAAGGGCCCAGTCTTTGGAACTCACTCCCTGATTAATTAAAAAAAATTGTCCAACCCATGCCCTATTAAAGAGTAAAACCAAAAACTACCTAATTTCATCCTCATAGTTTCCTAACTTATGCTTTAAACTCTCACTGTTTTGAACTACCCACTTCCCCAATATTAGTACTTAAGACATCTCTTTACCAGTGTAATTGTTTCTGTCAATTTATATTGTAGTTATTTGATGATATAAAACCTCGCTACAATGTTGCAAGTAAGTAATTATCAAAAGGAAGGCACCAAACCGGGAAGGCTATGCAGCACCATCAAATGTGCGGGATAATCAGAGGGCGCTAAATATCACCAAGGATGACAATACGAGACCAGAAACGCATAAGGCGAACGATATCAACAGTCTCTGTGGTGTAGTGGTAAGACACTCGCCTGGCGTTCCGCGAGCGCTAGGTCATGGGTTCGTATCCTGGCTGGGGAGGATTTACTGGGCGCAATTCCTTAACTATAGCCTCTGTTTAAACGCAACAGTAAAATGTGTACTTGGATGAAAAAACGATTCTTCGCGGCAGGGGATCGTATTCCAGGGACCTTCCCGAAACACTACGCGTACTAGTGGCTGTACAAGAATGTAACAACTCTTGTATATATCTCAAAAAAAAAAAAAAAGTATCCGAGTCAGCAAGAATACTATCGAGACACAAGCGACCGCGAGGGACGGTCGGAAAACAAGACACACGCTCGTCCCGAAAGTCAGGACATTCAACAAGGATATGTACGACCGTAAGAGGGACAATGCAATTAGGACAATAAGGAGCAGGGCGACGCTCCATCAAGTGACCATGAGTTAAGCGAGTATGGCCAATACGCAACCCTCGCCAGAGCCGTTTCCCATCGCTGGTTACGGTGGTAGGAGGACGGCCACAAGAACACACAACTTTTAAGAGAACGTAGTTTGTTACCAGTAACAGACGACCAACAAGCCTGCCAATGCGTAAGAATGGAGGAATGGATAACCGGGTAAAAGTCGGAATAAGGAATATCTTTACGAGAGATGGGACAAGAGCGGACAGCTTCTCTGGCAGCAGCATCCGTACGCTCATTTAAAGAGTACAATGTAGCAAGGTTTTTATCTTACCTAATATGTTAGATTAAGGATCTTCCCGAAACGCTATGAGTGTTAGTGGTTTTGCATGAATGTAAAATATCACTAATGTAATCTCACCAACCTTCTTCACCACCTTCAATGTAACTTCTTGTAAGTAAGTAAGTAATTATCAAAAGAAGGCACCAAACCGGGAAGGCTATGTAGCACCATCAAATACGCAAAATAATCAGAGGGCGCTAAATATCACCAAGGATGCCAATACGAGAACAAAAACGCATAAGGCGAACGATATCAAAAGTATCCGAGTCACCAAGAATTCTATCGAGGGACAGGTGACCGCGAGGGGCGGTCGGAAAGCAAGACACACGCTCGTCCTGGAAGTCAGGACATTCAAGAAGGACATGCACGACCGTAAGAGGGACAATGCAACTAGGACAATAAGGAGCAGGGCGGCGCTCCATCAAGTGACCATGGGTTAAGCGAGTATGGCCAATACGCAACCTCGCTAGAGCTGTTTCCCACCGCCGGTTACGGTGGAAGGAGGACGGCCACGAGGAAACACAACATTTAAGAGTACGTAGCTTGTTACCAGTAACAGACAACCAAGAAGCCTGCCAACGGGTAAGGACTGAGGAATGGATAACCGGGTAAAAGTCGGAATACGGAATGCCTTTACGAGAGATGGGACAATAGCGGACAGCTTCCTTAGCGGCAGCATCCGCACGCTCATTTAAAGACACGCCAATATGGCTGGGAACCCAACAAAACTCAACCGACTTAAATTTACTGTGAACGAGAAACAGCCAATGCTGGATCTCGACAACTACCGGATGAACTGGATTAAAGCACCCGAGAGCCATGAGGGCACTACGAGAGTCAACAACAACCACAAAGGAAGACTGACAACGAGAAAGCAGGAGACGAAGAGCATAGAGAATAGCATAAAGTTCCGCTGTAAAGATGCTAGTCTCCGGAGGCAAGCGACACATATAAGTGCGATCAGGAAAAACAACAGAGTAGCCAACACCGTCCGCTGACTTAGACCCATCGGTGAAGACAGAAACGGAGCGGGAGTGAGAAGAAAAGTGCTCGAGGAAAAGGCGTTTTAGAACTGTAGGAGGGGTAAAAGCTTTAGTGATACGAGTCAAGGATGTACAAAACCGCGGAAGAGGGACCCTCCACGGGGGCAAAGAAGGAACAACACGAGGAGAAACATCAGAAATACGAACGGAAAGAGAATCCTGCAGGCGAGATAACCGGACAGAAAGAGGGAGGTGGTGAAGAGGAACAGGAACCGCAGGAGGGGTAAAAGTTAAAGCACGACAGAGACGAGAGGAAGGATGTTGCAAGGACCGCGCAAGATAGCGAAGACAGTAGCGATCACGGCGGTCCTGGAGAGACAGGAAGCCAGTGTCAACATACAAGCTAAGGACGGGAGTCGAACGAAAGGCACCAGAACTGAGGCGCAACCCAGTATGGTGCAAAGCATCAAGACGGCGAAGAGTAGAAGGAGAAGCAGACGAGTAAGCAGGGCAACCATAATCGAGCTTAGACAGGACGAGAGAGGAATGTAAAGCAAGGAGAGTGCGCCTATCTGCCCCCCAAGAAGTATGGGACAAGACCCGAAGGAGGGTAAGGGACTTAGAGCACTCAACACGGAGGTAAGAGATATGGGGAGACCAAGACAAACGAGTGTCAAGGAATAACCCCAAAAGCTTCGCGGAATCTTTGTATTCAAGGGGATGACCATAAAGTGACAAAGAGGGACGAAGAACAACCCGTTTCCGCGTAAAAGTCATGGCACAAGTCTTAGAAGTAGAGAACTTGAAGCCATGACCTGTGGCCCAAGACGACACGGCATCAATCGCAAGTTGAAGCCGGCGTTGAAGGAGAGGCGAATCATCACCCTGACAACAAAGGGTAAGATCATCGACATAGAGAGCGGAGAAGACACCAGAAGGAAGAGAGGAAAGAAGACCATTGAGGGCAACCAGAAAAAGAGTAGTGCTCAGAACACTACCCTGGGGCACACCTTCGTATTGCTGAAAAGGGGGAGAGAGAGCGGTACCAAGGCGCACCCGAAAGGAACGACGAGAGAGGAAGCTGCGGAGAAAGAGAGGGAGATGACCACGAAGGCCAAAAGAATGAAGTTGAGATAGGATATGATAACGCCAAGCGGTGTCGTAAGCCTTTTCTAGGTCAAAAAGGACGGCAACAACGGAGGTCTTCGCAGCAAAAGCAGTACGTATATAGACCTCCAAGTTCACCAGGACATCTGTCGTGCTGCGGCACTTGCGGAAACCAAATTGAGAAGGGGAGAGGAGGTGATGGTGTTCCAGGAACCACATCAGACGAACGTTAACCATACGTTCAAAGAGTTTGCAGACACAACTTGTGAGAGCAATAGGGCGAAAGTCCTTAGGGGAAGTACCCAGAGACCCTGGTTTGCGAACAGGGAGGACAACGGCATCGAGCCAGTCCTCAGGGACTGACGACGACTCCCAGATCCGATTATACAGACTCAGTAAATACTGAGACGTGCTCGGAGGGAGATGGCGAAGCATCTCATAATGAATACCATCGGAGCCCGCCGCCGTAGAACCGCAGAGGGCCAGGGCAGAACGAAGTTCAGAGAGAGAGAAGGGATCATTATAGGGAAGCTGAAGATGAGTGCAGAAATCTAAAGGACGAGACTCAAGGACAGGTTTACGAAGAAGGAAAGATTGGGGAAGATGAAGACCAGAGCTAACAGAAGAAAAGTGGGAACCCAGTTCGGAAGCGACCTGCAACGGGTCCGCCACAAGAGTATCATGGAGGTGAAGGACCGGTGAAACATCGGGAACGAACTTACCCGCTATCTTGCGGATACGCTTCCAGATCTGGGCCAGAGGGGTTTCGGACGTAATTGTCGAGACATAAGATGCCCAACATTCACGTTTAGCCGTACGGATGGCCCTACGGGCCACCGCACTCGCTTTCTGAAAGAAAAGAAAAGAATCGGTCGTCTGCCTACGGCGGTGCTTCTTCCAGGCTGCACGCTTACAGCGGACAGCCCGAGCACAGTCCGCATTCCACCAGGGAACGCACTTCCGTGGACCCCGAGAGGAAGAGCGAGGAATAGAGCGGAGGGCAGCGTCGAAGACAGTGTCATGAAAAAGGAGGAGAGCGCGAGAGAGGGGCAGAAGGGAGAGGTCAGAGAGAGTAGCACTGAGGGAAAACAGGGTCCAGTCCGCCTTAGCAAACTGCCACCTAGGGAAAGAGAGGGAAGGGCGAAAAGAGAAAAAGGAAACAAGGATGGGGAAATGATCACTTCCATGGAGGTCATCAAGAACCTGCCATGTGAAATCTAAGTAAAGAGAAGAAGAGCAGAGAGAAAGATCAAGACAAGAAAGGGTGCGAGTTCGAGAGTCCAAATGAGTGGGCTCACCAGAATTCAGAAGAGACAGGGAAGAAGAGAGGAGAAACGGCTCAAGGAGGCGACCCCGGGTATTCGTCAGAACGTCACCCCAAAGAGAATGACGACAATTGAAGTCACCCAGCAGGAGCACAGGCTCCGGCAAGGAGTCTAGGAGGTGTTTCAAATCAGGAAGAGAGAGCGGGACACTCGGGGGGAGATAAATGGAACAAACTGTGTACCATTTCCCCACAAAGATACGAGCAGCAGAACAATGGAGAGGCGAAGGAAAAAGTAAAGGAACAAAGGGAACATCAGCCCGAATCAAGAGAGCAGAAGAATTAGAAGCCCCAGCAATGGCTGGGGGGGAGGAGAGAAAGGAATAGCCACGAAAACGACCAGGACGAGCACCAAGCATCGGCTCCTGGAGACAGACACAAAGGGGCGAAAACCGCGAAACCAGAAGTTGGAGTTCGAGGAAATTGGCGTAATAACCTCGAACGTTCCATTGAAGAATGGACAACGACGAGAAGAGAAAGGACAAAAACAGAGAACAAGGAAGAAACAAAGGCGAAAGACCAACAGAGCACGTTAAAGAATATCAGGGTCGGGATCAGGGTCAGCAAAGTCAGGGTTAGGGGGCATGGGTAAACTGAGCAAAGACGGAGGGAAGGAAACGGGAGAACAGATCAGAGGTGGGCGGGCAGGGTCCGGAGGAGGAGGAGGAGACAACGGAGAGGAGCAGTCAAGGACAGCAGCAGGAAGAGGGGGAGTAGAAAGAGAGGAGCGCACCCCAGCAAGAGCAGCAACCGAAAGGGAAGCAGGGGCCAAAGAAACCTCCATAGCAGGAACAGGGGGCGCAAGCACTGAAACGGGAGTGGAAGGAGCAACAGAGCCAGAAGGAGGAGCTGAGGAAGAAAGCGAAGCCTTCTTACCCGCCGGGGAAGAGGAAGGAGAGGAGCCAGGCTTACGCTTCTGACTTAAAGAGACCGGTGTCCCAGCAACTACGTACCGGGCAACGGATTCCAGTGTCTCAACAGGAGAAGCCGAACGAGAGCACACACGACGGCCGTTAGGAGAGCGATGGACATCCGCCCGCACCGACAGGCGGCGGGGAGAGCCGATAGATGGAGGAAGAGGATGGGAAGGAGGATCGGAGGGGGACGAGGAAGGAGACACAGAAGACACGACAGACCGGGTAGAAGGAAGGGGAACCCCAGACAGAGGACCAGGAGGAGGATCCTTCGGGAGAGAACCCAAAGGGACAGAGGAGGGGGCAGTGGGCGCATCAGGGTCCAAGGCCTGGAAACGGTTGTGAGTCTGAGGAAGGCGGGAAGGACGAGGAGAGGAAGAGCGCAACACGCGAGCATAAGAGATATTAGCATAAGGCGGGAGCCGGCGAACCTGGCGCCTCGCCTCAGGAAAAGATAAACGCTCCCGGTGCTTCAAGTTGAGGACGGCTGCCTCAAGCTTGTAATGGACACACGCACAGGAGAAGGTAGGATGGGCCTCACCGCAGTTGAGGCAACGAGCCTGGGGAGAAGCGCACTCCGACTTAGAGTGACCTTCGCCACCACACAAAGGACAGAGAGAGACAGTCCCGGAGCAGCGGAGGGCACCATGCCCAAACCTCCAGCACTTGTTGCAAAGCCGAGGAGAAGGAATGTACTCCTGGACAGAGCACCTGGCACCAGCAAGAATGACAGAGGGTGGAAGGGTCCTACCATCAAAGGTAATCTTCACAACCCGGAGGGGTTGACGGCGACTACCACGAGGGGGACGAGTAAACGTGTCCACCTGGAGAATAGAATGGCCCTGGGCAGCGAGGATATGTCGAATATCGTCGTGGCAGTCGCGTAGGTCCCGAACACCGGTCGCAACATGGGGCGGGAGCAAAATAGTGCCAACACTGGCATTCAACTGGACGTTCTTCGAGACCCGAACGGGGGTCTCGCCAAGGCAGGATAAGGCAGCCAAGCGGAAAGCAGCATCCTGAGAAGGAGCAGCAACGACACGCGTACCGAGACGAGTGGGGTTAAAAGTAATGGAGGCATCCACGGAATCAATGAGATGTCGATGAAGGGAGAAATCGTCAGGAGGCGCAGAATCAAGAGGGAGGAGATCAAAATATTTGGCCCACGAAGCGGGACCAAACAAGGCTTGATAGGTAGCAGAACTGGAAGGAATCGAGCGAGGGCGGCCGTGACGAGAACGGCGGTGAGAACCCCCAGAGAGAGAGGGGTTAAAAGGCGCAGTAGTAACAACTAGAGAAGGAGCCGCGCCAGGGGATGAGGTAGTCACCACTGGGGGCTTGGGGCTCGACCCAACCACAGAGGAGGGAGGGGAGCCAGGGGAAGGAGTCAGAGAGGCCAAAGGAGGAGCAAGGTCGGGGCCCAATGCAGCGGAGGCTACAGAGCCCGGTCTTCCAATACGGACCGACTCGGGGGCTTGGTCGCCCACCCCACGAGCCTGAAAAGGTAAGCCAGAAGCAGCCGAAACAGGGGTTATCATCTTGACGAAATTACGAATTCACTCACGAATGTGCCCCCACACCCACCATGGAGCCACAATTAGAGGCAGGACACCCAACAAGAAGCTATCGCCGATCTTGTCGGGGCCTCCTAGGGGTGCGTCGTGAGTATACGCCCCACAAACGCCACCTTAAGAAACCGACAGTCCGTCGAGATCGGGTTCAGTGACGAAGTGGGGATTGACAATAAAAGGTTCCCCTCGCTCTCGACGTCGGGTACTGCAGTTCTACGGGTGCAAGAGTATGCCTCCTCAAGCACCCGGGCGTCAAAGTAGAAGAAGTCCAAGGGAAGAACCAGAACGAGCAAAAGGTCGGCAGGAAACGGCAAGCAGATAGGAGAAGAGGGGGGAGAAAAACGAAACAGAAGGAAAAGGAAAAGATGCCCAGCAGAATTGGAGAGGACGGCAGCAGGAGCACAAGGCTAGAAAAGGACAGAGGACTGTCCCAAGGAGCATCACACTCCGGCAGCCGCCCACTAAGCCCCCAGACGGCGACAACGAGCTGAGCGGGGAGGGGGTAACTTCTTGTAAATAAAATATTACTCCTATTATTACTTGATGTTAATTTTCACATATTTTTTACTTCTCTCCCTGCCACTTACCTTTTCTGTTAGGACTAAAGCTGTCCAAAATGTGGTATAATATTGTTTTGTTGATTTTTTTTATATCCTCATTTAACATTTCTATTTTCCTGATTTTTTCTGCTTTATAAACAGTCTAAATAAATACGATGGAAATATCTTTACAAATATGTTTCCTTTTGAATTATTTTCTTACGGGTGGAAACTAATTAATTTGTTATAGGTGAACTGATGGATTTTAAAGGAATAAACTAATTCAATCTCTAAGTGATCTAATTCAGTTTTTTTTAGGTATGATCCAGTCCAATATTTTTTTAGGTGTGAATTTCTCAAAACTTGTTAAATATTTGTGTTAACAAGGAATCAGTTATGTATAACAATTGTTTCACATTATTTGATAGTTATAATACATAATACCTGTAAACAGGTTACAAATACATCACTCTAACCTAAACCGCAGTTTATCCAAACAATACGCGTACGCCATAATTAGACTGTATATAGCCACTGTTGGGACACACACAAATTAGACTGAAAAGAAGTTATCGTTTTGTACTACTAATATTGTACTTAGAATGAAAACAAATGAAAGTCTAACCTCTCCTAAGCATAATATAAGAAATCCTAGGCCAAATATAATTAATATATAAGGTATAGGAGTAGTTGGGTTAGGTTGTTGCCATCTTTATTGGGCCCTTTATAACGCAAAACGAATATGCACTGTTTGAAGGACACATTGTCATATGACAGTAGGGGCATGGACAACGGAACACACACAACATGCAAGTTTGAAGGACACATTGCCATATGACACTGTAGCGCCATTGGCAACAGAACGCACACAACATGCAAGTTTGAAGGACACATTGTCATATGACAGTAGGGTCACTGACAACGGAACACACACAACATGTAAGTTAGAAGAACACTGCCATAAGACTGTGGTGTCACTGTTAACAACAAACACACAACATGCAAGGAAACAAAAACCGACTATTAAGATTTTAAATTTTTTTAATATGTCATAAAATCGACCCAAGATAAACATATGTGGATAATGGGGAAATATAACCTGATTGTCGAGTAGTGGACAACGGGGGTTGGTGTCTCCAGCTGCCTTCACACGCAACAAGCTTCCCAGGCGAAGATATCTGACCTGCTGTATACCAGAAAACAGCACTAACATTGTGTTCCTTGTAGTCCACACGAGCCCAATGGTCATAATATCAAAGAGGTGTTGATTCGACGTTGAATCAACGATAATTCAACGTTGAATTAACATTATTCTTTCATATTGTGCCTACTTGGTGTTTCTTTAGAGTTTGTGACATATTCAAAGGAGTAATATTTATGATACTTTACTACCTCATTTTGTTTTAATGAAACTTTAGTATTCAACTATAGTGTACTTATAATAGTATAGTAAGCAAGCTTTTCATTTTATAGATTTCATAATCGCTTTTTTATTTTGGTCATCTATTGTTATTAATTATTCTAGTTCATTTTTTTACATTCCTAAGTCCCCATTAAGTTTTTATTACTTAAATTACCATTAAGTTTATATTACTTTAGAATTTTTATTCTACTTTTTCTTTGTAACCCAGGTTGTCTAGCCCTGTAACACGGGTTCGGGTTCCTCTCTCTCTTTACTTCCTTCTTTCTACTCCCTCTACCCGTATTCTTACTTTTATTTCTAAACCAAGGGACTCCAAAACTTTTAACAAAGCCAACTCCACGCCACGTGGTCCTAAGACGATTGACCGACTTAGGATTCTACACCCAGTATGACGTGACCTAAGCTCTGAACAAAACCCTAGAGTCACCTCTGCTGCCACCACCAGACCAGTAATACAAGAGCAATGATCGAGGTCTGGATCGATCACGCTAATTAATCAACCTAGGGGCTTGATCCCCACTATAAACGATGACCTTGAGTGTGGAATAAATTACACGGTAATGATAATTCCGATTCGATGTTAGAATCGGCGCCCAACGCAACTCCGCCTCGTGTGGACCACGTGACCAGGACAAGTATACACATAAAACACATGGAAACAATAAAATGCAAATTAATAACAAATTTAATTTATTAAAAGAAAACTAAAACAAAATCTAAATAGGTTCACTCCCTATCACTTTAACACTCCCTACTTGACCTGAATGGCAAATGAGAAGACTATTTCTATACATAACCATAGCAACTATACCTCTATGTTTTCCAGCTAAGATGTTGTGCTGGTTTGGGGAGAGGTAAGATGGTTGACCTCTCCCAGCTGCTCCCGTATTCACACTGATTTGTCCTCGTCTGGCCTAGCCCAGACTAGAACCTTGTATCCTTCCGCATCGCTTACCCAGTTACTTTAGCAAGGTTAAGTTATAACAATTAAACTCTGTTTGTACTGAATTGATCCAGACTGGTTGAATTATTTTACTGAATTAAATTACAAACATCTAACGGCAGAGCTGTTCCCGATCACAAAAATGGTTATTAAAACTTTGAGAAATATTAGACATGTCAACCCTGCTGACCTATGACCGCCGGTCACTCCGCCTCAAAAGTTAGATCTGATTCGTGACGTCACTGATGGTGACTTAAACTCAATAATTAGAATACTCTTGATATTGTACCCAGTACTATTATACAATACAATTTTAATGCAAAATGAATAAAGGCTAATTTTCTCTAAATTCCTGAATACTATAGGATGATTCATTATACGCAGATATGAACAAAGCGTCGGTTATTTCCACCGCGAATTCCCCTGGGGGTCAGGTCACCATGCGGCTCAGCTTCCCATTCTCTTTTGTCGATAAACCACTCTGGATAATTCTTACAACAGCCTAGTTTGTTACAACCCCCCCGCACAAGCACTTAGTAAACCTTGTTAATTTGTTAAAATTCACGAGGTTTAGTATCCAAACCCACAATTCAACTCATGCCACAAACAAAAGCTAACCTAACTAATAAAATTTGACAAATAATAGTCCAACATCATAATAAACATGTTCATATTTCATAAATTTCTCAGCTGTCAACTGACAGCAATCCTCCAATATCAGGAAACATACATCCTACCCTCACTGACATAGCTAAATAACATGTCCCTACTCTACCATCAAAAACTAGCTATTAAACTCTCTTGGCTCTTCACTAGCCAAGTCCATGTGTCCTCTAGAGCCGGCCACACCGTGCTCAAACATAACATTAAAGTTATATCATCAGACTGAACTTTCAGTCATCCGGGAGCGTACTACGGAACTATCAGGTACACATCCGTGTACTAACCACTCCCCATCAATGTCAACCTTGACATGTTAAGGAACACACCTAACGTTTATTTCATGTATCTAAAAATATAAAAAAAAATTCCTATACTATATCACAGGTTTCAGCTGACTGTACAGCCAAGTGTTCTCACTCACTAGAAGTGTCAATGTTTATATTGGTCCGCCTCTCCTGTGTTCAAACATTCTGCAAAAAAAAATAGCACAACATAATTTTCCATAACCGTTTGTTCTGGGCTGAGACAATTACACAGGGGCTTCGATTTTGATTACTGACCAATTTATAGAGCAAAATTCATATATTATACCAGAATTATTTTAAATCTGTTTTTCAACATTTAAAAAATATTGTGATTCTAACTCTGTTTTTCAACATTTAAACAAAAGTGTCCAGATGTTCTTTACACAGATGTTCAGAGCCAACTTTGTTGTTTTGTATCAATTGTTCATATTGAGTAAACGAGAAAAAAAAAAAAAATCGATGCTGCTGGATGCTGAATGTAGTCGCTGACGATGACGGTGTCGATCTTGCTTCTTCTCATGTGTAGACATCAATACCTGGTCCTCTTGTACTCCCATCCGGTACTCCTGAATGACGACAGAGTGTAGTAGAGCTGAGTGCCAAGTGACAGCTGTAGAATACTGTTACTTCGGCCATTAATCTTGCTCTCGACAGTCCACACGCCTTCATATCAATCACAGTTCACACGGTAGTCTTGATGTTAAACTTGTCGCAGATGACCACAGCAGAGCAGAACTGGATGTACCAACGGTGTCTCTTAGCAGGAGTGATGTTAGAAGGTCGTAGAGGCGGGTTGCTTGTTTGCAGAACAGGTGAATCTCGTCTTCCATCATTGCTCACGTCATCTCAGGCGTTTCTTGATGTCACCAGGTTACTAGGCCGTAAACACCAACTGTGCATACCCTCGTACCGCCGACTTTAGGCCAAAGGAGACAATTTTGCGACCTTCTATTGGCGAGTCCCGGTACTCTGTAGGGAAACCGTGCCTTCCACCTGTGACCGCCTTACTTCCGCTTTCTTGTTACTTCAGATGACGTAATCATTAATCTTCCGGCGAAATTCTTGAGTACTGCTACGTGCTTTCCATTTCTTGACCTCCCCTCCAACACTGCTGGAATGACTGCAGTCTTGATGACGCAGCAGGTGGGTATTGGTGATCTCGAGACAGCTACCCCGGCGTTGTATGGCACCTCCGGTGACTGCTATAATGTGGACAGCTCGCTGGCCCTGACAACCTCGTTAGTGACGTGAGGCGTCGGCCGGGTGACTCTTGGACAGTCACTCATCCCCAAAGTAACTGATGTATGGGTTACTGGGTCTGGTGGGGGGAGGGCTTTGTGTAACGTGCCTCCCCCCTCGGTCTTTACAGACAAGGGTTCACGTGTGGCTGGAACAACTGGGTCGGTGTACCAATCAGACCTGGGAACAGACAGACACAACACAGCGGAAGCATAGATATACTCTGGGTTTGGTGGAGGTGGAACCCCAGAGCACGGTAAAAGTTGCTACCTGAGTTAAGTATAGACATAGTACATCTCATTGCCTTTACAGGAAAATCTAATCAATACTAAATTATACTAACTAAGGAAGTTACTTTACTGTACAGCGCGAGATCTCGTCACCATAGGGTGGCGAGACTGCACCTGACTACTGATGAGCGATGACAGAGGGTCATCCTCATCTTCTGACTCGTCGGTGAAGCCATGAGTCAGCACTGCTGAGTCAGGAACTAGACCCGCTGAAGGCAGTTCTAATTCCTCTCTAGCATGATAATGTTTCAATTTATTCACGTGAATTGTCCTTTCCACCTGGTCCTCGAACACTCCTTTTATAACAAGATTAACCGGCCCCGCCCTTTTAATTACTCTATAGGGTCCTCGCCACCTCGGAGCTAGCTTCCTGCTCTGATTGGCGGGCGCAGCCTCATTCACTCTCAATACGAGGCTTCCTTCCGTCAACTCAAGAGGGCGCACTTTCTTGTCATAAAAATGAGCATACCGAGTCCGTGCCTTCTTGGACGCTTCAGCTGCAATATTCCATGCATTTCTCATTTTTCCAAGGACCTCTGAAGGATAGTCCTCCCCGTATGCAACATTATGTCTGTTAAGCAGACCTGACGGGAAATTGCATGAATTACCAGTAAACAAATGAAGTGGTTGGGTGTTAATTGATTGGTGGATGGCAGTATTCAAGGCGAACTGAACATAGGGCAGGTGTTCATCCCAGGTGTTTGCATCATGTTCAGCAAGGATTGCAAGCATATCCTTGACTGAACGATTAGTCCGTTCCGTCATTCCGTTTGCTTGTGGGTGGTAGGCTGTTGTAAAAGCCGAAGTTGTCTCTAAAATCTTACAAACTTCTCTAAATATATTCCCATTGAATTCTTGACCCCGGTCAGAGACTAAAACTTTAGGAGGTCCGAATACAGTAACGAACCTACGCAAGAACGCATCTGCAACCGTACGAGAATCCTTCTGAGGTAATGCAACTAGTGTAGTGTATCTAGACAGATGGTCAACTAGCACCAACACATATCTGTTACCTGAATGACTGTGGTGTAAATCAATCAGATCGGCCCCCACACGATCTAACGGTTCACGAATTTCAGGAAATTCCTGAAGTGGGGCTTGTACCTTAAGGGTACCTTTCCTCCTCTGGCAACGAGGGCACGACTTCACGAAATTGATTACCTCAGAAAGTAATCCTGGAAAATAAAATAGAGACTTTGCTTTTAAGTGGGTTTTAAAGATCCCCGGATGCCCTGCAATTTTTGAAGCATGCGCAAGCTTTAACGCTGATGACCGCAACGCGTCCGGAATAACTAGCTGAAATACTGCCCTATCATTCTGGCTATTAACATAATACAGGACGCCCTGTTTCATCTCAAAATCATGAATAGGTAAATTCTTTTTCTTTTTGGGGTATTTTCCTCCCTCTAAATACTCAATAATCTCTTTCCATCTAGGCTCGTTCATCTGGTATTCTCTCATTTTATCTGATGGAATGGTTTCAATGTTTTCATTAATTTGAACTGCCGCTATATTTCTACTTAGCGTATCTGGCACAACATGTGCTGGACCAGGCTTGTACAAGATCTGGAATGAGTGGGCCGAAAGTTCGTGAGACCAGCGTGACATTCGTGGGCATTTCGTTCGCTTTTTAAATATATGTGTTAACGCTCGATGGTCTGTGTAGATTACAAAATGCCGCTGAAATAGGTAAGGCTCGAAATACCTAACTGATTCTACTACTGCCAGTGCCTCCCGATCCGTAGCTGAATAACGAACTTCAGGTCCTTTGACCTTCCTACTGAAATAGGCTACTGGATGGGGTAAATTATCTGCGTCTCGCTGAATTAAGCACCCGCCAATAGCAATACCGCTGGCGTCAGTGTGCACTTCCCACTCTTTCTCAAAATCAGGAATAGCCAATACCGGTGTCGTGATTAGTTGGTCTTTCAGTTTGCGATAGGCCTCGTCATGTTCAGATTTCCACACAAACTTCGCATTTTTCTTTGTCAGATCAGTCAGGGGTGCTGAAATGCCAGCGAAACCTTCAATGTGACGACGAAAATATCCGGCCGCCCCCAAAAACCTACGCACGTCCTTTGCTGTCCTTGGAGTAGGCATGTCAGCAATGGCGCGGCAAGAATCTGGGTCAGGTCGGATACCGTCTGGGCACACCTGGAACCCCAGAAATTTGAATTTCTGAGCCGCCAAGGTGCACTTCTGAACATTCAGCCTGAAACCTGCCTGATCTAACAACTTCAAAGTCTCAGTCAAGTCCTGTAGGTGTTCCTCAAACGTCCTGGAATATATCACAACATCATCCAGGTACGCTAAAGAATGCCTACCCAGTACCGGACTAAGGATAAAGTTGATGGCCCTCTGAAACGACGAAGGCGCTGTCTTCAAACCAAACGGCATCCTACGGAATTGATAAGTGTGCCTACCATCCGAGAATGCTGTTTTTTCCCTATCTTGTTCTGCCACCGGAATCGCCCAATACGCCGATTTTGCGTCAAGAGTTGAGAAATACTTAGCAGCACCAAATTGATCTATTATCTCCCGTATTCGGGGCAACGGATACACATCACCCTTAGTTAGTTCGTTCACCTTCCGGTAGTCAACACAGAAACGATAACTACCGTCCGGTTTCCGAACTAGCACAACAGGAGAGAGCCATGGTGACGTACTAGGCTCTATTACGCCCTGTCTCAACATTTTCTGGCACTCCTCCCTGATAATGTTCTTTGCCTGTTCCGGCAACCTCCACTGTCTTGTGTACACAGGCAAATGGTCACCAGTTGGAATGGTGTGCTCGATCTCATCAAGGAGACCAATCTGGTCATCCTCTGTCGCAAACAATTTCGGGAATTTTCGTAAAACTCCTCTCAGTGCCTTCCTATCCGCCTGTGTAACATGTTGCAAATCAAGTCCTGATATTAATTTTTCTACTTCCTCTACATTCTGTGCAACATTTCTCGTCTCGTATTGTACTTTGGATGGTGTTTTAGTTTTCAACATATTCAGTGCACTACATTGTGCAGTGACGGCTGGCGTCTCAGCTGACTCATGGTGAAAGATTTCTGTGTCCTCCACCATGGTTCCCTGAGATACCCTATCACCTGCCCTGAAGCGAAAAGTCTTATGTGAAAGATTGACAACTGGAATGAGTGCCCCTTTATCGAGCACTACAACTAAGTGATGAGGAATTAATAAACTATCACATCTCCCAGCCACCTGAAGGGTGGTACCTGGTTGTATGTGACGTCCCACGGCTACTTTAATAAATTTAACAGAATGTGGTGGGCAACTCTGTTTGGTCAATGCATGCAAGGCGCATGACCTCTTAACTGTGTCTGGAAGAGACTTAAAAATCAATTTTGGAAAGTGCGCATTATATTTCAGCTTCCGTTTAATTGAAGCTACAACTGGGGGATGGTCGATCATCTCCACTGGGTAGGAAGTCTGTCCCAACTGCAACCTGCAGTTCCTAGCCCCTTTTTGAGCCGACAAGGAATAATCAAATCGCGACAGAAAATCAGTTCCCATTAAGATGTGACCAGGAAAATCAAGGTTCTCTACGATCGTACATGTGTGAGGCTGCAATGCCCCATCAATCTCAAAATTAACAGTACCTTGACCTACGATCTCAATCTTTTCCCCATTGACTGCTGTTAATGTCTTTGCGCAACGTTGAAGACGTGCATACTTAAAATTGCTGAAGGCTGACTTTTTAATTACCGTTGCCTGGCTTCCTGTATCAACAAAAGCTGTCAATCTCACACCCTCCACTTTCACCTCAAAAGTAGGCCTACCATCACTAGGAGACTGCTTTCATGCTCTCGTAATAGTGACTTTGCAGTCCCTCTGTATGTGCCCACGCATCCCGCAGGAGTAACACCTACGCGGATCCCTGTTGTTACCCCGCGCAGGGTGGCTCGAACTTGCCGCTGAGGGCTGCCTCCTGCTTGATGAACCCGCGCCACAGTGACTCGGCTTGGCTCCCTCGCCTTTACTTACCGCCTCTACGTATGGCGACAACTGAGTGCCCGATGTCCCTGCGCGCGTCTGCCTGTCTAGGGCTGTGGCGGCCTGTTGGACGAGGTCTTCATAACTCACACCCGCTCTCCCCGCAAGGAACAATGGCCCCATATCGGAAGGTAACGTTTTGCAGAACAACTCTTTAGCGAATTGCTCTGCCTGACTCGAATCGAACCCCAGTTCCTTAGTGAGGTCGTCAACCCTTCTCTTCAATATTGACCCGAAATCCTTGACAGTGCTTCGGTCATCCCTCTTAAGTGACTCGAGATAAAAGTAAGCCTCATCCTCCGAAACCCTGTCTTTGAATCTGCCCCTAATCGCTTGGACAAACTGAGGCCAAGATGTCAGGTGCTGAAACTCTGTAAATCCCGCCAGTGGACCGGCTACGTGCACGCAAGCCCCCATAGCGAGAGCAATTTTCGATCTATCCCCCCGGGACAGCTTCCAGCATCGAACCAATTTCACAAAGCCAGTCTTCCACCTGGCGGTTGCGTTCCACCTTAATGAGCGACAACTCCCTACCTCTGAGTGTCGGCAGAGTCAACTTGGGAATCAGACTCACAAGTCCCTCTGCATGTGACGCGGAGCTACTGGCAGTGGGTGGGTCCCGGGGTTGGGGACTGGGTTGAGGTTGGGTTTTGGCCTGAGGTATGGTGTGGGTGGCCTCGGGTTGGGGTGTGGATTGAGGTTGGGGTTGAGGCTGAGGTATGGTGTGGGTGGCCTCGGGTTGGGGTGTGGATTGAGGTTGGGGTTGAGGCTGAGGTATGGTGTGGGTGGCCTCGGGTTGGGGTGTGGATTGAGGTTGGGGTTGAGGCTGAGGTATGGTGTGGGTGGCCTCGGGTTGGGGTGTGGATTGAGGTTGGGGTTGAGGCTGAGGTATGGTGTGGGTGGCCTCGGGTTGGGGTGTGGATTGAGGTTGGGGTGGGTATGGGGTGGCCTGGGGTTGGAATGGGTATGGGGTGGCCTGGGGTTGGAATGGGTATGGGTATGGGTATGGGGTGGCCTGGGGTTGGAATGGGTATGGGGTGGCCTGGGGTTGGAATGGGTATGGGTATGGGTATGGGGTGGCCTGGGGTTGGAATGGGTATGGAGTGGCCTGGGGTTGGGGGAAGGGTTGGTATGGGAATTGAGGATGGGGTAGGTATGGGAATTGAGGATGGGGTAGGTTTTGTTGTAGTGACGGATGAGGTGTACCTAGGTGTTGTGGGTGCTGTGGTATTGGTGTTATGTTGGGTCGTTCCTGCTGTTGGTGTGGTTGTTCATGTTCCCGTTGAACGGGTTGCTGTTCTCTACCGAGCGAAGTGGGACGTCCTGCCATACTAACTGAGGCCCCCTGTCTGCCCTGCTGGCATGGCGTCGATGTTATTTGTGGGGGAACCCAAGACGGCTCTCCCCACTCATGGGACGACTCCTCGCAAGACTCCCCACTCATGTCAATAATAGTATCGCTACCTGAGCGATCCCCAGTGGTGTCGGAAGAGGTTCTATCCTCTACACTCCCATTCCCACTGGTCCCTACTGACTGGTCATTATCAGGGTTAAACATTTTCTGTGATTCCTGGTGTGCCACGTCTCTTCTAAACTACCCTTTAGTACACCCTCGACCCGGACTCACTACAACCGTGATCTTACACAAATAAAAAAAAATCACAACTCTATTCTAAGAGAAAACTACTAAATTCCCAAAGTAGGAAATACAACGATTTATCGAGAGAATCGCTGAAGTGAATCCAATGAATGAGTGTCTGCCCCGCACTCGTGTCTGACCGTGAAATATCCCGCAGTTCTATTGCTGAAACCTAAGTCCTTTACGTTAAAAAAAATTAAAGAATCTAATCTATATAAAACAATTTAAATGATAACGCAACTAACGCGCAGCACTCGTGATGGATTAATAAAGAATATTTCCTGAATTTGAATACTAAGCGCACTTGAAGTGAGCAGCGTGGCCCCTGATGACTGATGGAGCGGGACCAGCTGCGCTGAAAAAAACTAAGTCCCGCGCTTTTTCGCTTAACCGCTGAAAAATCAAAATTTTTGTGCTGAAGGAAAATAACTAGTTTTACGTTAATAAACCGCTCTAGCGATTAATAGAGACACCCAGGACCTATAAATGCATACTAAAAATTGAATTTTTATAAAAACTGCGTTTTTACTCAATTGCTGGACTCTGCCAATTTTTCTGACTCCGAGGGAAAAATTTTCTATCACCCCAAATATCACAAAACTCCTTTAATTCACAAAAATTTGGGTTTCTCGTTCCCAGATATAAATACGTTATTATTCACTACTGACGTTGTATACAGAACAATACTGACACTTCGGGCGGTTTCAACACTCACTAATTCGATTTTTCGTCAAAATCCGAGATTTTCACCTCAAATGGACTCTGACAAAATTACAACACGATTTTCTCGAAAAAATACTAAATTCGGCAAAAATGTAATTATCACTGTTTAATGCTTACGGACAGAATTACGTCCCTTGCGCGCACTAGAGAGTAATACTGACCCTAGGATATCCACGAAACATGAAAATTAGAATTTTCGCCAAAAAGTCAGATTCTAGCCCAAGCTGGACTTAGAAAATTTTCCCCCTACGTTTCTACTGAAAACAGAATTCCAAGTCTACAAACACAATTCTACCGTCTTACTGGTAAAATCTAGAAAATATCACTCGCATCGACTGGAGAATCCTAATGACGCCCAGATCATACACGTGACCCACGAATACAAATTAATTACAGTTAACGAGTTTCCGACATTGACTTAGCCGAAAACTTATCCCAAAATACTTAGAAATATTCCGCGGACAAATAACATTTACACGCAACTTACTATCCCTTAAACTCCTTCACTTATCTATCGTGACCGACACATAGCCCTAAGTCCAGAGGATTAACTACACTCTAGTAACAACGCCTCTGACTTAGACTAATAGAACAGGGAATAACAAAACTTAACGTATGCACTTAGCCTAATATGCAAGAAAACGCTAAACACTTGGGAAAAATTTTAACCGGGGATTGAATGTAAGGGAAAAAAAAATTAACTTCTAGAACAACGAAAATAAACGGAAATTACTTTATAAATTTAAGTATCCTTAATTCAAAAAGGCACTCGACTTAATCTTATAATTGCTCCTACCGGCTCGCCGTACCACACCTAGCCTAGAGGCCACACCATCTAGGTTCCAACAGAGCGACACGCAGCTTTCAGCAACAATTATGACTAGGGACGACTCAACCTCCACTAAGTGTGCGATCACTTAGTTGTTGAATCGCTGCTAGGTAGTTTACTAGTCCGTCCCTCGGAGGCCGCAACGCCCTTCACGGATTACGTTTTTCCTTAGCGTTTTGGGTCGTCTAATAACGCCCTCGGACTATCTACTGGCGTCCCACAGATATATCCGCCCCCGACAGCCCTCAAGGAACTGCTGTTGAGAGTATGGCGGCTCCCAACACCTCTGAATTAATTGCAATGGGTCGAGTATGGTACCCAGTCCAATCAACTCGGAGCGGTCTCCTTTTCAATAAATCTATTTTAACAGCCTAATCTTACTAACTAAACCTTAATCATATCAGCCCGCATGACCCAAGATTCGCCAATCCCCACTCAAACGCACTTGTGGGGCGCACTGCTAATCCTGGCCCGCGGCTGTCTCCTTAGCATCCGCGCACGTGTTCGAACGGCTAGACGCGTGAGCCTTTCAACAATTTCAAACAAAATTGTTGAAACCACCGCTGTGCACCATTGTAACACGGGTTCGGGTTCCTCTCTCTCTTTACTTCCTTCTTTCTACTCCCTCTACCCGTATTCTTACTTTTATTTCTAAACCAGGGGACTCCAAAACTTTTAACAAAGCCAACTCCACGCCACGTGGTCCTAAGACGATTGACCGACTTAGGATTCTACACCCAGTATGACGTGACCTAAGCTCTGAACAAAACCCTAGAGTCACCTCTGCTGCCACCACCAGACCAGTAATACAAGAGCAATGATCGAGGTCTGGATCGATCACGCTAATTAATCAACCTAGGGGCTTGATCCCCACTATAAACGATGACCTTGAGTGTGGAATAAATTACACGGTAATGATAATTCCGATTCGATGTTAGAATCGGCGCCCAACGCAACTCCGCCTCGTGTGGACCACGTGACCAGGACAAGTATACACATAAAACACATGGAAACAATAAAATGCAAATTAATAACAAATTTAATTTATTAAAAGAAAACTAAAACAAAATCTAAATAGGTTCACTCCCTATCACTTTAACACTCCCTACTTGACCTGAATGGCAAATGAGAAGACTATTTCTATACATAACCATAGCAACTATACCTCTATGTTTTCCAGCTAAGATGTTGTGCTGGTTTGGGGAGAGGTAAGATGGTTGACCTCTCCCAGCTGCTCCCGTATTCACACTGATTTGTCCTCGTCTGGCCTAGCCCAGACTAGAACCTTGTATCCTTCCGCATCGCTTACCCAGTTACTTTAGCAAGGTTAAGTTATAACAATTAAACTCTGTTTGTACTGAATTGATCCAGACTGGTTGAATTATTTTACTGAATTAAATTACAAACATCTAACGGCAGAGCTGTTCCCGATCACAAAAATGGTTATTAAAACTTTGAGAAATATTAGACATGTCAACCCTGCTGACCTATGACCGCCGGTCACTCCGCCTCAAAAGTTAGATCTGATTCGTGACGTCACTGATGGTGACTTAAACTCAATAATTAGAATACTCTTGATATTGTACCCAGTACTATTATACAATACAATTTTAATGCAAAATGAATAAAGGCTAATTTTCTCTAAATTCCTGAATACTATAGGATGATTCATTATACGCAGATATGAACAAAGCGTCGGTTATTTCCACCGCGAATTCCCCTGGGGGTCAGGTCACCATGCGGCTCAGCTTCCCATTCTCTTTTGTCGATAAACCACTCTGGATAATTCTTACAACAGCCTAGTTTGTTACAGCCCAACCACCATTGTAACCCAGGTTGTCTAGCCCAACCACCATTGTAACCCAGGTTGTCTAGCCCAACCACCATTGTAACCCAGGTTGTCTAGCCCAACCACCATTGTAACCCAGGTTGTCTAGCCCAACCACCATTGTAACCCAGGTTGTCTAGCCCAACCACCATTGTAACCCAGGTTGTCTAGCCCAACCACCATTGTAACCCAGGTTGTCTAGCCCAACCACCATTGTAACCCAGGTTGTCTAGCCCAACCACCATTGTAACCCAGGTTGTCTAGCCCAACCACCATTGTAACCCAGGTTGTCTAGCCCAACCACCATTGTAACCCAGGTTGTCTAGCCCAACCACCATTGTAACCCAGGTTGTCTAGCCCAACCACCATTGTAACCCAGGTTGTCTAGCCCAACCACCATTGTAACCCAGGTTGTCTAGCCCAATCACCATTGTAACCCAGGTTGTCTAGCCCAATCACCATTGTAACCCAGGTTGTCTAGCCCAATCACCATTGCTCCATTGTGCTCTTTTTGCTTTGCCTGTGCAATTTTGATCATTAGAGCAAATAATTACTACAGTGTACCTGAAAGTACTTTTAAGCAACTTACCTCATTTTTGTGTATAGTTTTATATATATATATTTTCATAGCTAGTTCTTTTATCATTGTCTTTTTGGCTTTTCTGTAAAACAGCCCTCTTAGGCAAACTATTATAGATCCAGACCTTAACCTCTTATCTAGTATCTATGACAATCAGCACTTTAATGATCAAAATTGCAGATATTACACAGCACATGATGTAAACAATGTTTTAGCGTGTAATCACAATGTTTCTGTAATTAACTTGAATGTAAGATCTCTTTGCAAGCACTTTAATGATGTTAATGCCCTGATTCAAACAGTTGACAACAAATTCTCTTTTATTGTGTTTACTGAAACGTGGTTAAAAGAGGACACTTCTCAACTCTACAACATACCAAACTACTTAGCCATTCACAACTGTCGTCCTATACAAAGAGATGGTGGTACATCTCTTTACTACCACCATACACTGAATTGCTCAAAATTAAATCTAGAGACACTTATGGAGAGTATATATTTGCCTCCTTCAGAGTCAAGGGTAACGATGCTGTCTTGATTGTGGGAGCAGTCTACAGGGTTCCTAACACGAATTTAACAATTTAACGAATATTCAGATGACTGAATTTAACTCAAACCTTAGAAATCTTATACTAGAGAACCGATTGAACAAAAACCACTTAACTATTTCTGGTGACTTTAACGTTGACCTCTGTGAGCCTGATAACTCTCCTGCTGCTAGTTTCCTCAACTGTATGAATTCCTGCTTCCTCATACCCGTAAACACTAGACCTACTAGAATCACTGACAGTACTGCCACGGCTTTTGATCACATCTGGACCAACATAACCTCTCCTCTTACTTCAGGGATAATCCTCGATAGCACTACAGACCATTACCCCACATTTCTCCTAACCAACATTAACAAACCACCTCTAGAGGTAAGGGAGATAAGCTTTAGGCTGCACAATGAAACTGCTATAGGCAATTTTATAGCTGCTGCTGCTGCTAATATAAACTGGGAATCTGAACTAGGGAACATTGGGGACATCAAGTGTTCCCCAGGGCAGCATACTTGGCCCTCTCCTCTTTCTCATCTACATTAATGACCTTCCAAATGCCTTCCAATATCTCAAACCAATTCTATTTGCTGACGATACGACCTTCATTTACTCTAGTCCTGACTCCCTTGCTCTAAATGTCACAGTGAATACCGAGCTAAATAAAGTCCATCACTGGCTAACTGCCAACAAACTCACACTCAATATTGACAAAACTTTCTATATTTTGTTTTGCAATAAATCCTCAAATCAAATAAATCTCAGGATTAACAATACCCAAATTTGTAACAAAGTAAATGACAAATTCCTTGGCGTTCTCACTGACCGCAGGTTGAATTTCCAGGGACACATTTTAAATATATCAAAAAGTTTCGAACACTGTTGGCATTCTTTCTAAGATCAGATATTATGTACCTCGCCCTGCACTGGTGACACACTATTATTCTCTCATCTATCCTTATCTCAACTATGGTATTTGTGCATTGGGGTTCTACTACCCAGAATCATTTACGTCCTCTAATTACTCAACACAAAGCTGCTATTAGGACAATATCTCACTCTGGCCCCAGACATCACTCGGTACCTTTACTCAAATCTCTGAATATGTTAGATATTAAGTCCCTGCACATCCTCTCATGTGTATTTTATATATATAATGCTGAACTGTAATGTCAGTCCTGACCTTAAAAGCTGAACTGTAATGTCAGTCCTGACCTTAAAAGCTGAACTGTAATGTCAGTCCTGACCTTAAAAGCTTCCTAGAAGGTTGTAACAGATCCCATGAGCACCACACCTAGAAACAAATACCTATTTGATATTCCAAGAGTACGACTTAGTCAAACTAGAAATGCTTTACAAATCAAGGGACCTCGAATGTGGAATGACCTTCCCAATTATGTTAAAGGCTGTACCTCTCCCTAACCAGTTTAAGATAAAAACTAAGTACTACCTAATTAACTCAATGTAACCTACCTCACCCCTAAATGTCAACCCATGTCTTCTATTTTAAACAATGCTGTTTTGTTGACCAAATTGTATTTTTGTTTTTTTCTGCCATGTGTCTTCATGCCCAAGACACTCCTAGGCTTGGAGAAATTCATACCCCTCCAACAGAGGTCGTAGAATGATTCCCCGAGGTGGAATGAGGGATACCTAACACCTAATTGAGCTGTTTGGTCTACCATTCCCTGAAAAGGCTCAGTAAACCTTCGAAGGTGCCCCTTGTGGTGATGCCTGCAAGGTATCGACTCGCCCTTCAAAGTAGGACTCCTAAAGTGACCTGGTCAGTGATACAGTCAGTCCTCCCCCCCCCCCCCCAAAAAAAAAAAAAAAAAAAAAAAATTATCGGTCATGGGCGACGAGTGTGGGGTACGAGAGTTTGGGTCGCCTGCATACTGGGTTGCCCAGAATACCAGTCAGCTGGACAACAGATAATCAACAACGTTGTTCGTCCATCAATTATAGACAAAATCGGTATTGTTTCCTTCCAAACAATATACTGTCTGGGTCTTGGAGCATTGATGTGTTCTTCCTCACAAAACCGCTATGATTTGAGCTGATGGGTGCTCGGAATCGCAAGTTTTCCCGGGAACAAATCCGTGTGCTGCCAGCTGAACGGAGCACCTGGCACCAGCAAGAATGACAGAGGGCGGAAGGGTCCTACCATCAAAGGTAATCTTCACAACCCGAAGGGGCTGACGGCGACGACCATGAGTGGGGATGAGTAAACATGTCTACCTGAAGAACAGAATGGCCCTGGGCTTCGAAGATATGCCGAATATCTTCGTGGCAATCCTGCAGATTCCTAACACCGGTTGCAACATGGAGCGGGAAGAGAACAGTGCCAACACTGGCATTCAACCGAGCGTTCTTTGAGATCATAACAGGGGTCTCGCCAAGGCAGGATAAGGCGGCCAAGCGGGTGGCTGCATCCTGAGAAGGAGCAACAACACTACTTATACCCAGACGGGCAGGGTTGAAAGTAACAGAGGCATCTACGTAATCAACAAGGTACCTATGAAGGGAGAAATCTCGTCAGGTGTAGAATCCAGAGGGAGGAAATCAAAGTATTTGGCCCATGAAGCAGGACCAAACAAGGCTTGGTTGTTACAGCCACTATGGGTCGCAACCGGGTTCTTTGATGGTAGAACCAAACTTATAGTATCTGACTGCAAGTCGGTAGTACACTTTCAAGAAAGTGGTTATGTAGTGCATAAAAAAAGTGAGGGGATGAACAAAACACTGTTCCTTTCGTCAATGTATTAAATATCTTTCCACCACCGTTAAGTAGATATATGTACATCGTCACCATAAATAATATATAAAGAAACGATAGGCTATTACTACACCTATGTACAATCCTTTCGCTCAGGATATCAAACGTGTTCACGTGCAGAGTTCATTAATCCCCAGTAGTTCTTCACTGTCCAGTAGCGTATCCAACCTTACTGGGAAGAACACCGGCGATTTCACCTATATGTGGGCCAGCCCACTGAGTCTTATGAGGTGCCTGTACCCCAACAACAGCTCTCCAGCTACTCGCTGGCAGAGTAACTCAGCCACACACTGAGCGGGGTCACAAACCAATACAGGGGTAGCGATCCCCTGGCAACAGTCTCTAGCGACCAGCTAGCAGCACTACTTAACAAGCACCTCCCTGTTGTCAGTCTCTCCCTTAAGCCAGTCCCGAAGGTACGCCGATCTTTTCAACACTAAAGCACTTGCAGCTACCACACTGCTTCATCGGCGGCGGCTTCCTTGGTCGTTTCCAGGACCATGTAGGGAGACTGTGGACTGCCCAAGATGAACTGCCTTCTCCAGTACCGCTGCCCCCAGACATCACCTCTGTGGACACAAAATCATCATCAATGATCTAGCCAGTACTGGTGAAACTAGGAAATACTACTAACCCACTGGGGAGTTGACATCATGCTCTGTAGCACACACTAGGTGGCGCTGGTCTTGATGCGTCACCTCACCAGAGGTCACTCACAACGACCCCTCTGGCTGACCAAGGCAGGAATCTTTAGCCATTTACAGGTTTTAGATAGCCACCACCAGATGGCATTGTCCATATTACGTACGATTCCGGGGCAGTTCGGGTGCGGACTCATAGATGGCGCTGGAACTGCCACTCTACCTCCTGACAAGGGTGACGAGTCTAACATTGGTACACATCAGTACGGGAAGGGATCGAGCAAGTGCAGCTGTGGCGTGGACGGTGTTGAGAACCCCCAGAGAGGGGGTAAAAGGGGGCAGTAATCACAATGAGTGAGTGAGCCGTGCCAGGGGACGAGGTGGTCACCACTGGGGGGCTTGTGGCTGGACCCAACCACAGAGGAGGGATTGGAGCCGAGGGGGGTAGACACGTCTGGAGAGTCAAAGGAGGAGCAAGGTCGGAGCCCAATGCAGCGGGGGTTACAGAGAATGGTCTTCCAACACAGTCCGACTCAGGGGCTTGGTCGCCCACCCCATGAGCCCGAGAAGGTACAAGAGGAACAGAATGTGACCTAAAACGAGAGGAAAGACTTTCGATTCACGAATGTGTCCCCACACCCACCACGGAGTCACAATTAGAGGCAGAATACCCAACAAGAGACATTTGCTGATCATGCCAGGGCCCACCCCCCCTAGAGGTTCATCGTGAGTATACGCCCCACAAACACCACCTTAAGAACCGTTAGTTTGTCAAGATTGGGTTCAGTGACGAAAGAAGGATTGACATAAAAGGGTCCCCTCGCTCGCGACGTCGGGTACCACAGTTCTATGGGTGCAAGAGTATGCCTTTTCAAACACCTGGGCATCAAAACAAAAGAAGGCCGAAAGGATAATCAAAACAGGCAAAAGGTCGGCGGGAAATGACAATTAGAAAGGAGAAGACAGGAGGAGAAAAGCAAAACATAAGGAAAAGGAAAAGTCGCCCGGCAGAATTCGAGAGGACAGCAACAGGAGCATAAGGCCACAAAAGGACAGAGGACTGTCCCAAGGAGTATCACACTCCGGCAGCTGCCCATCAATCCCCCTCGTGGCAGCAACGAGCCAGACAGGGAGGGGGTGTTGTCTTGACAAAGCATAAGAGGACTTTTACTTCTGGTCACGTTTCTGTGTTTCTTTGAGTGTCCCTCCTCTGTTTCCTTGCTGTTCCATCCTCCCTTGCCGCCTCTACTGGTTTCGTTAAGGGCTAACCGTCGTACTGTTTAGGGAATCGGCTCAGAATTGGCCTATTATCATGAGTACACACTCCATGGAGCCGATATGACTTACCCTCCCTCGCCTTGCTTTGGGAAGACCTCCTCCTGGTTCCCCTATATATTATGCCTGCTGTCAACTGACCTGCAATTTTTTTTCTCCTAAAAATTCTCACCAGGACAAGTGTAAAACAAGTTGTCTACAAACATTTATTACAAAAATACATAGAATGAAAAATAACAGCAGAGAGTCATCATGTCCAACAACTAGCATCACACTTATATAAAACCAGCGCTGCAACAAATAGACTACACTAGGCTGCTGCTTAATCTTTGCCAGCAACCATCCTGCCCCCCCCCCCACATCTTGCATATAATTCAACTCAAAACAAGAAAATATTTACGTTCTCACCTTACACTGTGTCATTCATAGCATATGAATTCATGCACTCCCTGTTACGGCCACTATAGGTCGCAACCGGGTTCTTTGCTGGAAGAACCAAAGTACTAGTATCCGACTCCAAGTCGGTAGTGGCTTTCAAGGAGTGAGCTTGGTAATGCAAGTAAAACACAAAGAGGGGGGGGGGGAGTTGAAAGGAATACGATACTTCATCAATTATCAATATATTCACATATCACTTTCCCATCACCTTAAATAGAATCATAAACGAAGTATTACTATACTGATATATACACATGTGTCGCTCTCATAAGTGCTCCTCGATGCTCTTGGAATGCAGCCTTGTCAACTTCCGTGTCTCCTCAACACACAGTACCGTCCTCAACCAGTACTGGGAAACACCAACGAGTCTACCCTAGCTACGGGCCAGCCTATCTACAGTCTCACTAGGTGCTCCTTGTGAACGCCCACAATCACTCTCCAGCCTGGCGCTGGCAGAGAACATCAGCCTCACGCTGCTGGGCTTCTACACTAACAAATACAAGGGTAGCGAACCCCTGGCAGGAGCTTCTTGCAACTAGCTAGTTACGCTCCTCCGTAGCACCTGACTGTCGGTCGTCTCTTCCTCTAGCCAGTCCTGGGATACGCCGAATTCTGTCACTGCCACTTCACAGGCAGACAGCAGATACTACTCAGTCCCTCTTCGGCAGCGGCTCACTGCTAATGTAAAGCAGAATGGAGTAGAGATATAATAGACTGACATGAATAGACTGACTGTCCTCGTACCACAGCAGCCCTACATCGCCTCTGTGGATACAGACACGTCATCAGTAAACTGGCCAGTACTGGGGACACTAGGAAATACCACTTACGGATTCTGAAAAACATACAACTCCTCCCACAATAGATGGACACTGATTTTCTAGGCACCACCTCACCAAAGGTCAGCATCAGCGACCTATCGAGCTGACCAGGGAAGGAATCTAGCGTCTCTTGCAGGTATCATACTGCCACCACCAGATGGCGTCGTCCATTTTGTGGGGGTTTCGGGAGTGGACTCACAGATGGCATTGACGTCGCTGCTCCACGCTCCGACAATGGAGTCGGGTTCATAACACTCCCTCAAACAATAATGGTGTCCATATAACTGTATTAGGGAGGCCCAATGCTTACGACCATCTATCAATGAGTCCTCAAATTAAGAAGGTACTCCTGCAGCCTCTTCAATATTACTGCAGCTTTGCACAACGCCGAAATACGTCAGCCGAATACCACTGCTACCTGAAGGTCCACCATATACATGAAGCTTCTCTATACAGGCTTCACCATACATGTGTATGGTGAAGAACCATACGAACCTGTAATTTCATTACGATACTATAATATAATCTATCAAACAAACAATATTTATAAACTAAATTTCACCCTGTAATGTCCTACTCCACGCTGTGTCTGCACTGAGTGTACTCCCCCACAATGGATGAGTCCACCCAGTAAGTCTTTGACCGCGAAGGCTCCCTCCCCTCAGTCATATACTGCACTCGTCTGCGTAAGCATATGTTGCTCCCGCCTCCATAATATAAAACCGTTGCAAACTCCTCATATCCTCTCATTATTTTAATAAAAACTCTAACCTACATTCATAAACGTCCTACACGATCACTGGGCACACGATCAAACTATAACAAGCAGAACAGTACAGTATATTGGGCTCTTACCACAAAAGGATGTCGTGATAATGTCTGTCCAACGAAGCAAAGTAAGTCTCCGTGGTGTAGTGGTAAGACACTCGCCTGGCGTTCCGCGAGCGCTATGTCATGGGTTCGTATCCTGGCCGGGGAGGATTTAATGGGCGCAATTCCTTAACTGTAGCCTCTGTTTAACGCAACAGTAAAATGTGTACTTGGATGAAAAAACGATTCTTTGCGGCAGGGGATCGTATTCCAGGGACCGTAGGATTAAGGACTTGCCCGAAATGCTACGCGTACTAGTGGCTGTACAAGAATGTAACAACTCTTGTATATATCTCAAAAAAAAAAAAAAAAAAAAAAAAAAAAAAAAAAAAGTAATTATCAAAAGAAGGCACCAAACCGGGAAGGCTATGTAGCACCATCAAATGTGCAGGATAATCAGAGGGCGCCAAATATCACCAAGGATGCCAATACGAGAACAGAAATGCACTGAGGCGAATGATATCAAAAGTATCCGAGTCACCAAGAATTCTATCGGGGGCAAGCGAATGCGAAGGACGGTCGGAAAACAAGACACACGCTCGTCCCGGAAGTCAGGACATTCAACAAGGATATGCACGACCGTAAGAGGGATAGTGCAATTAGGACAATAAGGAGCAGGGCGGCGCTCCATCAAGTGACCATGAGTTAAGCGAGTATGGCCAATACGCAACCTCGCCAGAGCCATTTCCCATCCCCGGTTACAGTGGTAGGAGGACGGCCACAAGCACACAACTCTAAAGAGTACGCAGTTTGTTACCAGTAACAGACGACCAACAAGCCTGCAAACGGGTAAGGATGGAGGAATGGATAACCGGGTAAAAGTGGGAATAAGGAATACCTTTACGAGAGATGGGACAAGATCGGACAGCTTCCCTGGCGGCAGCATTCACACGCTCATTTAAAGAGACACCAATATGGCTGGGAACCCAACAAAACTCAACTGACTTAAATTTTCTGTGAACAAGAAACAGCCAATGCTGGATCTCGACAACCACTGGATGAACCGGATTAAAGGACCCGAGAGCCATGAATGCACTACGAGAGTCAACAACAATAACAAAGGAAGATTGACAACGAGAAAGCAGGAGATGAAGAGCATAGAGAATAGCATAAAGCTCCGCTGTGAAGAAGCTAGTCTCCGGAGGTAAGCGACACATACAAGTGTGATCAGGAAAAACAACAGAGTAGCCAACACCGTCCGCAGACTTGTACCCATCAGTGAAGACGGAAACGGAGTGCGAGTGAGAAGGAAAGTGCTCAAGGAAAAGGCGTTTTAGAACCGTAGGAGAGGTAAAATCTTTAGTGATGCGGGTTAAGAATGTACAAAACTGCGGAAGGGGGACTCCATGGGGGCAAAGAAGGAACAACGCGAGGAGAAATATTAGAAATACAAACTGAAAGAGAATCCTGCAGGCGAGATAACCGAACAGAAAGAGAGAGGTGGTGAAGAGGAACAGGAACCGCAGGAGGGGTAAAAGTTAAAGCACAACAGAGGCGAGAGGAAGGATGTTGTAAGAACCGCGCAAGATAGCGAAGACAGTACCGATCACGGTGGTCCTGGAGAGATAGGAAACTAGTGTCAACATACAAGCTGAAGATGGGAGTCGAACGAAAGGCACCAGAACTGAGGCGCAACCCAGGATGGTGCAAAGCATCAAGACGGCGAAGAGTAGAAGGAGAAGCAGACGAGTAAGCAGGGCAACCATAGTCGAGTTTAGAGAGGACAAGAGAGGAATGTAAATCGAGTAGAGTGCGCCTATCTGCTCCTCAAGAAGTATGGGACAATACCCAAAGGAGGGTAAGGGCCTTAGAGCATTCAACATGGAGGTAAGAGATATGGGGTGACCAAGACAAACGATTGTCAAAAATCAACCCGAAAAGCTTATCGGAATCCTTGTACACAATGGGGTGACCATAAAGCTGTCCTCTGCTTTCCTTCTCAGTTACAATTACAGACGTTTGTTTAGTTTAATTCATTTACCTGACTCCTATATCAGGTCAGGAGCGAAATAACTCACACAAAGGCAGGCCTACATCATTAGGCTACCTGGAGGTTCATAACAACATTGCCTCTACTCTACTAATATTAATTGGTTACATGCTTTAATTATCAGTTATCTCACATTCATTCTAGTATATCACAGTTAAAGCACTTCTGACTATATCTATAGTTAACTAACTTCTATAACTATAAGAACCTCTTCAACTCAAGCAGAGCTAACTGCCATTGTTATGGCTTTAAGGTTTCTTGAACGGAACACTAATGGTGCAGTGATTTGCACTGATTCAAAAGCAGCACTTCAAAGCCTAAGTAAAAATCGGGCAGAAAATCTTGCAATAGTCGCTGAAATTAAGAGCTGTGAGAGTACTTACAAATCAGGGAAGAGTCGTCAAGTTTCTGTGGATCCCCTCCCATGTTGGAATATGTGGGAATGAACGAGCAGATGTGCTGGCTGCTGAAGGCGCTGAAGGAGACCATATTGAATACTTTATACCCAAAACTACTACAAATTAGAGGTATTGTCAGGCAACATCACCGTGACAAGGTAACCGAAGAAAGGATGATAGAAGCACAAACCAGTGAATCTGTACGATGGTACAACATGGTTGCAGCTGGCAATCCCAATCATTATGGACGAAGAGGAGGTGGACGCGGGAGAGAGTCAGTAATAGCGAGAATCCGTCTTGGATACAAATATCCATGGAGATACGGAATGGAAGCAACTGTTGATCAGCGAAGCTGCAGAATGTGATGAGAGCGACGGACACCGCCTAGACCACTATCTACGTGGATGAACACCTGAGAGACATTAAAAGTATGCGTAGAATAATAAACCCCACATTGTTTGAATTAGGAAAACACTATCTGTCAAATATTGATACTGTTCTTAAAAAATTTCCCCATTTTGCACCTGCAAGATAACGTAAACTTTTAAGTGTTGACAGATGTTAATCTTGTTTGAGGAGCTGTTCACTTGAGACAATTAAGCAAGTCCACTCATGGTATGTCCACTCACGAGATGAGTGGCGCTGCCCAATAAACTCCCCCCTCAGGGCAAAATTTAACAAATTTAAATCCACTAATTACAATTCAAGTGTACAAGTAATTACAGTTACTACTTCTTTCGAACCTGTCAGATGATGGTCAGATGAGGTGGAGGTGTGTAACATAACCAGTCGACAGCAAATCATCATCTTACGGGCTGTTCATGCCCGTACAACCTCTTGGGTGGCCTAATCTTCATCAATCATCATCAAGACTTGAATGGGAAATGCCTAAACTACACCAGGACTTGAATGCCTATAGAAAAGGGGTTGGCACAGTGGGATGTATTATCACTGTGTTAGCCCACCTGAATGACAAACCAGGAATGCTGATATTCCTGGGCCTCGAGAAAGCCTTTGAACTGGCTAGTGCCCCGCTATTCTCTGCTGCCTCATCGACAAAGAGGTCAAAGGTAACCTGCTCTCCTGGACCAAAGACTGTCTCACTAACAGAGAAACAAGATAGAAACTTCATGGCACAGTCTCTGAATACAAAAGATATGAAAATGGTACACTGCAAGGAGGCATTCTCAGCCCCTTCTCTTAAACTGTTTAATTAAAAGAGTAATGAGGTTGAAACTCCCACAACACTGCAGGCTGCTAAACTATGTGGACGACTTTGTCATCATCAAGAAAGGAAGGAAAGTGGCGCGCCTTGCACCCAAATGCTTAGACTGCATCAGTGAAGAGGCAAAGCAGTTTGGTATCAAACTCAACTCCACCAAGACAATAGCCATGACGATAAAAATAGTTAAGCCCAACAACCAACTAACAGTAGAGGGTCAACCAACTGAATGGATGGACACTTAAATTATCAGTATCTAGGAATAATACTGGACACATGTAAAATTTAATGCCGAGGTCACTTACTGTACTTGAGAGAGATAACTGGCCAGAATGGCAATCCTCAGGTCGCTAACCTACCTATCTGGAGGAGCCAATCTGCAAGTCCTTCGCACATACTCTGTACAGACAGCGAGAACAGTGATCGACTATACCGCACCTGCACTCACAAGTCTATCACACTAACCGTGGAAAAAGCTTGAAGTAAGCACAGAACAATGCAATGAGTGCTACCCTGGGAGCCACGATGTGGACCAGGCTTGAAACTATGACTGGAAACGGGTTTGCCCTATCTTTAAGAAAGAATATCTGAAATAACACCTGTGATTATCGGTAAGATAATTGTTTCCCCTGATCCAGTCCCAGTTCGACAGGCCTTGGTGGGTGGACTTGGCCAAAACAACTGAACATTTGGGTTGCCAGAGCGGAAGAAGTCCTAAACAGACTATAATTAAAAAGCATGATTCTTGAAAGAAGAGGTGATCATCCACACCCAAAGTACACTTTTCCCCACCGTGGGAGGAGCCTGCCTTCAGAATAGTAATAAGAGGTCTTCCGATAAAAAAAGGCTGCCTATAATCCAACAATCCTAAGATGCATCACAGATAAGCAAATGAGCAGCACTGCAGTAGCAGGAGCCACCCACACCTTCAGACAGACAGATCGGTGGACACAGAATATGAGAGTGCTGGCACTGCTCTTTGCACGGACAGTGAACAGGTATATTGGAGATTGGGAGGATCAGTATCATCAACCCAAACTGAGCTGTTTGCCATACAACAGGCATTCGCATGTGATTGCACAAAACACTCAAAATGCAATCACCCACTCAGACTCAAAAGCCGCACTTCAAATATCAGGAAAGAAGCAGTGGAAAGACAACGTGGAAATAATTACAAAATTTTGTAATCTAGGAGCAGTAACTAAAAGAAAAGGACTCAACATAACCCTAAACTGGATCCCATCCTATTACATTAGAAAGCTGATGAAACTGCTAAATTAGCAACTCGTCATCCAGTGATTCCAAAACAATTCAACCCAGCCTAGAGTACATAACAAATACTATAACCAACAAACTCACACACCTCAATGTTATGGTCTCATCACATTCGTCGGAGTGTAGATTGGCAATTCCAGGACAATCTATGGGTCTGCACTCCACCCCCCCCCCTGATATTGGACATTATATGGACAATGCCATCTATTGGTGGTGGCGTGGCAGTGACAAATGGCTCATGTTTCGTGCCTTGGTCAGACAGAGAGGTCGTTGTGGATGACCTCTGGTGGTGGGCGTATCAAGACCAGTGGCACCTAGATTGTGCTACAGAGCATAATGTCAACTCCCCTGTGAAAGTGTGTTACCTCATGGCTTCCCTAGTGTAACGTCCATTTAAATGATGACGTTTTATGTCCACAGAGGTGACGTGTGGAAGCAGTCGTCATGAGGAAGGCAGTTTACCTTGGGCAGCCCACGTACTCTCAGCTTGGTCTTGGAAGAAGACTAAGTAAGCCGCCGCGGATCTGAGCAGTGTGTTAGCTGCTGATTTATGCAGTGTTGGTAGAGATCAGCATACCCCAGGATTGGCTTAGTAGGAGAGTAACAGACGACAGTGAGATGCCTGTTCTGAAGTGCTGCTAGTCAGTCGCTAGAGGCTTCTGCCAGGGGGTTAGTTATCCCAGTATGTGGTTGTTGGTGACCCCGATCAGCGTGTGACTGAAGCCCTCTGCCAACGAGTAGCTGGAGAGCGAGAGTGGGGTGTAGGCACCTCGTGAAACTGGCCAACGTAAAAGGTGAACTCGCCAGTGTTTTCCAAAACAAATGGACAAGGTACCTGAGTTGTGGAAACACTGCATGTGTGTGTGTGCTTTTGGTGTCCTGTGTGAAAGTGACACCTCTGTAAATAAGTGTAGTAATAATATATTATATTTTAACGTTGAAAGGGTAAACATATTGGTGAAGGAAACTGTGTGTATTGTTCATCCCCCTCTTTCCCTTATTGCACTATATAGCCAATTCTTGAAAGCATACTACCGACTTTGAGTCGGATACTATAATAGAGGTTCATCCATCAAGAACTCTGTTACTAGTCCTAAGTGACCGTAACAAAACCCATCTACACCAGAGAGTAGCAGAAGGTTCGCCCTCTGCTAATATGGTATCTTCAGACCACCAAGTTAGACAGGTTAAATATCCCGAAAGAAATCCACAGGGAAATAGCAGTTCGGTTATATAGACAACGTCTAGGTTAATGATGAAACTTGGAATTACTGAACCCAGAGTGGGAATGCATCTTCTGCTGAACAATGACAGAAAAGCCCTTACTTCACTATCTCCTGGAATGTTAAGCAACCAACGACCTTAGAAAAGCTTTAGGAGACCCCTCAAACTTGCAGTAACCACCCTGAAGCCATCAATACTGCCACTCTTCTGGTCAAAAAAGGTGTCCAGCAGCTGGACACCCTCTGTGACCCTCAAATACTGTCAAGCAGTATCCTCCCCGTGATGGCAGCCACAGAGTAAGGACTGGCAGTTTAAATGTTCGCTCGGCATACAATACATCTTTTTACGACTAAAGATCACACTCACTCCAAACATCTACCACTTACGGGCTACTCATGCCCATATCACCTCTTTGATTGATAAACATTATGCCACCCACCATCATGAGTCTAACTCCAAGGCTGGTCCAGTACAGACGCTTGAGAGATACTCGACATCTTTAACATTCACCAACAATAATATAACACTCCACGTGTCCAGTTCCTACCCTCACAAGACACTTTGGCCTCGACACAGGCAGCCAGACTCCGGCCGCATCCAGCTTCCCCACACTCGTCCCAGAGAGCTCCTCGACTCCGCCCACATTCAGAGCGGCACGCTCTACGACTCTCACCCCGCATGCGAGCTCTCTACCCCTGGCTTCAATGGGCTCTCTCTACTGCTCCAGACGTCGTCTCAACTACAACACTTTACTACACTACCAACAAACTGACAACTGTAACCAAGACTATCCTAAATATAAAAAAACCACTAAATTGTGTGTAATCAATCAAATACGTACATGTCAACTTACCTTACAAGTTAACCAAGTTAAAAACTACATATTAATTAAGTTAATAAAATAGTCCCATACCAAACAAGTTTCCTTCCAAGCTACAGAAAAAATAATAATAATAATTAATAATAATTAGTAATAGTAATGTCTTCTCACAAACATAAAAACTCCATATATAAACTTGCAAGAATAGCGGAAGGGAAGAACCCACAGCCACCCCAAACTGCTGGCTATGGGTTCTTATTCCCTTTCCCCTATTCTTGAAAATTTATATGGAATTTTTTAAAGCACAATTAGCGCCCACAGTAGTAATAGATAGGAAAGGTCCCAGAGCCTGGTTAAGATTTGTTGTTGATGTTTTTGCTATATTTGACAGATTTCGAGAACCTAGATAGGCATTTAGATTGTGCCAATAGCCTAGAGCATTCCGTGCAGTTTACTATGGAAAAAGAATTTAAATAGAACGTCCCTTTTTGGATTACATGGTAGGTAGAAGCAAAGATCAGTTTACATTCCATACTTATAGGAAAAAGACACACACAAACTCATATATTCATTTGAAATATTCATTTATTCTGCCCGAAACGCTTTGGGTAATAGTGGCTTTAGGCATTGTATGTACTAGCTCTATTAATCCAACAAACTTTGTAAAATCTCTTGTATGTACCTTAAGTAAATAAACATTTTATTTATTTATTTATTTATTTGTTCTCACATCATTTTAATTCAGTTAAGCAAAGCGTACTCACCGGTCTTTATCTAAGAGCTTATAGGATTTGTGACCCGTCTTACCTAGAAGCTGAAGTTAAATACTTACATAAGAGTTGCAGGCGATGAGTCACAATAACGTGGCTGAAGTATGTTGACCAAACACACACTAGAAAGTGAAGGGACGACGACGTTTTGGTCCGTCCTGGACCATTCTCAAGTCAATTGAGACTTGAGATATATAAGAGTTTTTTGGATTTAAATTATTCCTCTGTTCACTAAAAATGCTCACAGTAAAACTAAAGTAATCCTTTACACTATAACTGAGAGACGCTCTTGGAATCCTGATAAGAAAATGGTTTTGCAATTGCCATCTAACCCACTTTTTAAGTAAACTGACCTATAACGTATCGGATACAAAACAAAATAGTTTTCAATTGCCCAAATACAATTAGGGGAAAGGATTAGTAAGAATAGATTAGGAGAGGATAGTAATCAGGGCGGTTTTTATATATTACCTTGTGGAGACTAATGAAGTATAGGTGGGGGAAAACTGGATGTAAACTGGAGATCACAATAGAAAAACACAAGAAATCATGTAGAATCATTGCTGGTAATAGTGTTATAGCAAACCATAGTTGGGAAAAAGATCACAATATTGATGTTAAGTAAGTAAGTAAGTAATTATCAACAGAAGGCACCAAACTGGGAAGGCTAGTGTAGCACTATCAAATGTGCGGAATAATCAGAGGGCGCTAAATATCACCAAGGATGCCAATACGAGAACAAAAACGCACAAGGCGAACGATATCAAAAGTATCCGAGTCGCCAAGAATTCTATTGAGGGATAAGTGACCGCGAGGGGCGGTTGGAAAGCAAGACACACGCTCGTCCTGGAAGTCAGGAACATCCAAGAAGGGACATGCACGACCGTAAGAGGGACAATGCAACTAGGACAATAAGGAGCAGGGCAGCGCTCCATCAAGTGACCATGGGTTAAGCGAGTATGGCCAATACACAACCTCGCCAGAGCTGTTTCCCATCGCCAGTTACGGTGGTAGGAGGACGGCCACGAGGAAACACAACACTTAAGAGTATGTAGTTTGTTACCAGTAACAGACAACCAAGAAGCCTGCCAACGGGTAAGGACGGAGGAATGGATAACCGGGTAAAAGTCGGAATATGGAATACCTTTACAAGAGATGGGACAAGAGCGGACAGCTTCCTTGGTGGCAGCATCCGCTCGCTCATTTAAAGACACACCAATATGGCTGGGAACCCAACAAAACTCAACCGACTTAAATTTACTGTGAACAAGAAACAGCCAATGCTGGATCTCGACAACTACTGGATGAACCTAATTAAAGGATCCGAGAGCCATGAGGGCACTACGAGAGTCAACAACAACCACAAAGGAAGACTGACAACGAGAAAGCAGGAGACGAGAGCATAGAGAATAGCATAAAGCTCCGCTGTAAAGATGATAGTCTCCGGAGGTAAGCGACACATAAGTGCGATCAGGAAAAATAACAGAGTAGCCAACACCATCCGCAGACTTGGACCCATCGGTGAAGACAGAAACGGAGCGGGAGTGAGAAGAAAAGTGCTCAAGGAAAAGGCGTTTTAGAACCGTAGGAGGGGTAAAAGCTTTAGTGACGCGGGTCAAGGATGTACAAAACCGCGCAAGGGAGACTCTCCATGGGGGCAAAGAAGGAACAACACGAGGAGAAACATTAGAAATACGAACGGAAATAGAATCCTGTAGGTGAGATAACCGGACAGAAAGAGGGAGGTGGTGAAGAGGAGCAGGAACCAGCAGGAGGGGTAAAAGTTAAAACACGACAGAGGCGAGAGGAAGGATGTTGTAAGGACCGCGCAAAATAGCGAAGACAATAACGATCAGAGAGACAGGAATCCAGTGTCAACATACAAGCTAAGGACGGGAGTTGAATGAAAGGCACCAGAACTGAGGCACTAACCCAGTATGGTGCAAAGCACCAAGACGGCGAAGAGTAGAAGGAGAAGCAGACGAGTAAGCAGGACAACCATAATCGATCTTAGACAGGACGAGAGAGGAATGTAAAGCAAGGAGTGCGCGCCTATCTGCTCCCGAAGAAGTATGGGACAATAACCGTAGGAGGGTAAGGGCCTTAGAGCACTCAACACGGAGGTAAGACATATGGGGAGACCAAGACAAACGAGTGTCAAGGAATAACCCCAAAAGCTTCGTGGAATCTTTGTACTCAAGGGGATGACCATAAAGTGATAAAGAGGGACGAAGAACGAACCGTTTCCGAGTAAAAGTCATGGCACAAGTCGTAGAAGTAGAGAACTTGAAGCCATGATCGGTGGCCCAAGACGACACGGCATCAATTGCAAGTTGAAGCCGGCGCTGAAGGAGAGACGAATCATCACCCTGACAGCAAAGGGTAAGATCATCGACATAGAGCGCGGAGAAGACACCTGAAGGAAGAGAGGAAAGAAGACCATTAAGGGCAACCAGAAAAAGAGTAGTGCTCAGAACACTACCCTGGGGCACACCTTCGTACTGCTGAAAAGAGGCAGAGCGCACGGTACCAAGGCGCACCCGAAAGGAATGACGAGAGAGGAAGCTGCGGAGAAAGAGAGGGAGATGACCACGAAGGCCAAAAGAATGAAGTCGAGATACAATATGATATCGCCAAGTGGTGTCGTAAGCCTTTTCCAGGTCAAAAAGGACGGCAACAACGGAGGTCTTCGCAGCAAAAGCAGTACTGAATATAGACCTCCAAGTTCACCAGGACATCTGTTGTGCTGCGGCACTTGCGGAAACCAAATTGAGAAGGGGAGAGGAGGTGATGGTGTTCCAGGAACCACATCAGACGAACGTTAACCATATGTTCAAAGAGTTTGCAGACACAAATAGAGGGCAATAGGGCGAAAGTCCTTAGGGGAAGTACCTAGAGACCCCGGTTTGCGAACAGGGAGGACAACTGCATTGAGCCAGTCCTCAGGGACTGACGACGACTCCCATATCCGATTATACAGACTCAATAAATACTGAGACGTGCACGGAGGGAGATGGCGAAGCATCTCAATGATTAATACCATCAGAGCCCGCCGCCGTAGAACCGCAGAGGGCCAGGGCAGAACGAAGTTCAGAGAGAGACAAGGGATCATTATAGGGAAGCCGAAGACGAGTGCAGAAATCTAAAGGACGAGACTCAAGGACAGGTTTACGAAGAAGGAAAGATTGGGGAAGATGAAGACCAGAGCTAACAGAAGAAAAGTGGGAGCCCAGTTCGGAAGCGACCTGCAACGGGTCCGCCACAAGAGTACCATGGAGATGAAGGACCGGTGAAACATCGGGAACGAATTTATCTTATATCTTGCGGATACGCTTCCAGATCTGTGGCAGAGGAGTTTCGGACGTAATTGTGGAGGCATAAGATGCCCAACATTCACGCTTAGCCGTACAGATGGCCCTACAGGCCACCGCACTCGCTTTCCGAAAGAAAAGAAAAGAATCGGAGACAGTGTCATGAAAAAGGAGGAGAACACGAGGGAGAGGTCAGAGAGAGCAGCACTGAGGGTAAATAGGTTCCAGTCCGCCTTAGCAAACTGCCACCTAGGGAAGGAGAGGGAAGGGCGAAAAGAGAAAAAGGAAACAAGGATGGGGAAATGGTCACTGCCATGGAGGTCATCAAGAACTTGCCACATGAAATCTAAGTAAAGAGAAGAAGAGCAGAGAGAAAGATCAAGACAGGAAAGGGTGCGAGTCCGAGAGTCCTAGTGAGTGGGCTCACCAGATTTCAGAAGAAACAGGGAAGAGAGGATAAACGGCTCAAGAAGGCGACCTCGGGTATTCGTCAGAACATCACCCCCACAGAGAATGACGACAATTGAAATCACCCAGCAGGAGCACAGGCTCCGGCAAGGAGTCCAGGTGTTTCAAATCAGGAAGAGAAGCGGGACACTTGGGGGGAGATAAATGGAACAAACTGTGTACCTTTTCCCCACAAAGATACGAGCAGCAGAACAATAGAGAGGTGAAGGAAAAAGTAAGGGGACAAAGGGAACATCAGCGCGAATCAAGAGAGCAGAAGAATTAGGAGCCCCTAGCAACGGCTGGGGGGGGGGGGGAGAAAGGAATAGCCACGAAAACGGCCAGGACGAGCACCAAGCATCAGCTCCTGGAGACAGACACAAAGGGGCAAAAACCGGGAAATTAGAAGTTGGAGTTCGAGGAAATTGGTGTAATAACCTCGAACGTTCCATTGAAGAATAGACATCGATGAGAAGAGAAAGGACAACAACAGAGAACAAGGAAGAAACAAAGGCGAAAGAGCAACATAGCACGTCAAAGAATATCAGGGTCGGGATCAGGGTCAGCAAAGTCAGGGTTAGGGGGCATGGGTAAACTGAGCAAAGACGGATGGAAGGAAGCGGGAGAACAGATCAGAGGTGGGCGGGCGGGGTCCGGAGGAGGAGGAAGAGGAGGAGACAATGGAGAGGAGCAGTCAAGGACAGCAGCAGAAAGAGGGGGAGCAGAAAGAGGGGGAGTAGAAAGAGGAGAGCGCACCTCAGCAAGGGCAGCAACCGAGAGGGAAGCAGGGGCCAAAGAAACCTGCATAGCAGGAACAGGGTGCGCAACCACTGAAATGGGAGGGAAAGGAGCAATAGAGCCAGTAGTAGGGGCTGAGGAAGAAAGCGAAGCCTTCTTACCCGCCGGGGAGGATTAAGGAGAGGAGCCAGGCTTACGCTTCTGACGTAAAGAGACCGGTGTCCCAGCAACTACGTACCGGGCAACGGATTGCAGCGTCTCAACAGGAGAAGCCGAACGAGAGCACACACGACGGCCGTTAGGAGAGCGATGGCCATCCGCCTGCACCGACAGGCGGCAGGGAGAGTCAATAGATGGAGGAGAAGGATGGGAAGGAGGATCGGAGGGAGACTGAGGAAGAAGACATGGGAGACATGACAGACCGGGTAGAAAGAAGGGGAACCCCAGACAGAGGACCAGGAAGGGGGACCCTTCGGGACAGAACTCAAAGGAACAGAGGAGGGGGCAGTGGGCATATCAGGGTCCAAGGCCCAGAAACGGTTGAGAGTCTGAGGAAGGTGGGAAGGACGAGGAGAGGAAGAGCGCAACATGCGAGCATAAGAGACGTTAGCATAAGCCAGGAGCCTGTGAACCTGGCGCCTCGCCTCAGGAAAAGATAAACTGCTCCCGGTGCTTCAAGTTGAGGACGGCTGCCTCAAGCTTGTAATGGATACAGGCACTGGAGAAGGTAGGATGGGCCTCACCGCAGTTGAGGCAGCGAGCTTGGGGAGAAGTGCACTCCGACTTAGAGTGACCTTCGCCCCCACACAAAGGACAGAGAGAGAGAGTCCCAGAGCAGCAGAGGGCACCATGCCCAAACCTCCAGCACTTGTTACAATGCCGAGAAGGAATATACTCCTGGACAGAGCACCTGGCACCAGCAAGAATGACAGATGATGGAAGGGTCCTACCATCAAAGGTGATCTTCACAACTCGAAGGGGTTGACGGCGACGACCACGAGGGGGACGAGTAAACGAGTCTACCTGGAGGACATGAATAGCCTTGGACATCAAGGATATGCCGAAATGTCATCGTGGCAGCCCTGCAGATTCCGAACACCGGCTGCAACATGGGGCGGGAGGAGAATAGTGCCAACACTGGCATTCAACCTGAGTGTTCTTTGAGACCCAAACAGGGATCTCGCCAAGGCAGGATAAGGCAGCCAAGCGGGAAGCAGCATCCTGAGAAGGAGCAGCAACGACACGTGTACCGAGACGAGTGGGGTTGAAAGTAACAGACGCATCCACGGAATCAACGAGATGCCGATGGAGGGAGAAATCGTCAGGAGGCGCAGAATCAAGAGGGAAGAGATCAAAGTATTTGGGCCACGAAGCTGGACCAAATAAGGCCTGATACGCATCAGTACAGGAAGGAAACGAGCGAGTGCGGCCGTGGCGCTGACTGGCGTTGAGAACCCCTAAAGAGAGAGGGGTCAAAAGGCGCAGTAGTCACAACGAGAGACCTAGCCGCACCAGGGGACGAAGTGGTTACCACTGGGGGCTTGAGGCTCGACCCAACCACAGAGGAGGGAGGGGAGCTGGGGGAAGAATTCAGGACGGTCAAAGGAGGAGCAAGGTCTGGGCCCAATGCAGCGGGAGCTACAGAGCCTGGTCTTCCAATACAGGCCGACTTGGGGGCTTGGTCGCCCACCCCACGAGCTTGAGAGGGTACAATAGAAACATTCAACGACATATAGAGGAAGAGAAAAATTCATCCACGAATGTGCCCCCATACCCACCATGGAGCCACAATTAGAGGCAGGACACCCAACAGGAAGCTATTGCCGATCATGCCGGGGCCCCCTAGGGGTGCGTCATGAGTATACGCCCCACAAACACCACCTTAAGAACCGTCAGTCCGTCGAGATCGGGTTCAGCAACGAAAGAGGGATTGACAATAAAAGGTTCCCCTCGCTCGAGACATCGGGTACTACAGTTCTACGGGTGCAGGAGTATGCCTCTTCAAGCACCCGGACGTCAAAATAATAGAAGTCCAAAGGAATAACCAAAACAAACAAAAGGTCGGCAGGAAAAGACAAGCAGATAGGAGAAGAGGGGGGGGGGGGGGAAACGAAACAAAAGGAAAAGGAAAAGCAATCCGGCACAATTAGAGAAGACAGCAGCAGGAGTGCAAGGCCACCAAAGGACAGAGGACTGTCCCACGGAGCATCACACTCCAGCAGCCGTCCAATCAGCCCCCCTCACAGCACCAACGGCCGGATGGGGAGGGGGTATTGATGTTAAGAAATGTGACAATCTATAAAAGTAATAATATTAGAACTAGAAGGATAGTGGAAGGGGTTCTAATATATACTCTGAATACTTTCGTTGCTAACAAAAGCTTTACTTCAAAAGATAGCTTTACTAGGGAAATAATTCTGAATGAATTAAAATTAAATCTCAATATATGGATGAATGAAAGCAGTGCCTTTAGCCACGTTGCTTGAGGTATGCAGAGGGTTAAGAGGGACAGCATCCAGTTGAACACCTCTATTGATAACAGTTCCAGTTCTCAGAATAGCACTGTAGCCCGTGCTACAGGGACATTGCGTTCTGAGTTTATTGTCCCTCTTACCATCGTGCATATCCTTGTTAAATGTCCTAACGTCCAGGACGAGCGTGTGTCTTGCTTTCCGACTGTCCCCCGCGGTCGCTTGTCCCTCGATAGAATTCTTGGTGAATCGGATACTTTGGTATTGTTCACCTTACCCGTTTCAGTTCTCGTATTGGCATCCTTGGTGATATTTAGCGCCCTCTGATTATTCCGCGCATTTGATGCTGCTACATAGCCCTCCCGGTTAGGTGCCTTCTTTTGATAATTGCTTGCTTACTTTCGTTCTGAGTAGCTAAATCTAAAAGCCAACAACATTAACGGATAGCAGCCTCACTAGACGTTGAGATGCAAGTCCTCACCACACACTCAGACCTGGACAAAGCACTCAGGAGAGTGTGAAAGACTTGCTGTAATTTCTTGACGTAAATTTAAATAAAGTGTGGGTTTTTATCCTAAATAATAAATAATAATAATTTCTTTGAAATTCTTAGACTCAACCAAAGCAGAAATGCTATGCAATTCAAGGCCCCCACATTGGGGGAATGACCTCCCAAATGTAATCAAAAGCTGTTCGTCTCCCAACCAGTTTAAAATGAGACTAACAAATATATACTTAATATAATTGAATTAATATATTATAACCCATGTAATCAATTTCACTTACAGCTTCCCTCAATCATTTTTTTTATTACTCTTTTCTTACATTTTTATTTAATATAATTATGTACTTTCTACATTTAATGTATCTAATTTCTTGCATGTCTTTCATAAAGTGTTAATTCAAGTACTTTATAACCCTTGTTTATTTTGGTGTTGGCCCCAATAACTTCACTTATACCATATTACTGTGTTCTGTTATGTTCTGTTATGTTCTGTTATGTTCTGTTATGTTCTGTTATGTTCTGTTATGTTCTGTTATGTTCTGTTATGTTCTGTTATGCTCCCCCAAAAATGCTGTGCTATGAGAAAAAAAGACAAAAGAGAGACAAAAAAGTGCTATGAGAAAGCGTCCACTTGCTCTTCTATATTAGACCTTAGTATTTACATTCTATATAATCCAATTAAACTAGTCAGCTTTCCAATCACCTGGACTATATGGGGTCTCGAACCCTGGACCCCATGCATGTGAGGTCGTAGTTCAATCTTGAGGTAATTTCAGGGCTTAGCGTCCCCGCGGCCCGGTCCTCGACCAGGCCTCCGTTTTGTTACACACCCCCAGGAAGCAGCCCGTAGCAGCTGTCTAACTCCGAGATACTTATTTATTGCTAGGTGAGCAGAACACCAGGTTGAAAGAAACGCTGCCCATTTGTTTCCGCCTTCGCTGGAGATCGTACCCAGAACCTCAGGACTACTAACAGTCTCCGTGGTGTAGTGGTAAGACACTCGCCTGGCGTTCCGCGAGCGCTATGTCATGGGTTCGTATCCTGGCCGGGGAGGATTTACTGGGCGCAATTCCTTAACTGTAGCCTCTGTTTAACGCAACAGCAAAATGTGTACTTGGATGTAACAACGATTCTTCGCGGCGGGGATCGTATTCCAGGAACCTGCCCGAAACGCTACGCGTACTAGTGGCTGTACAAGAATGTAACAACTCTTGTATATATCTAAAAAAAAAAAAAATATCGAGCCCTGTCCACTCAGCTATCAGGCTTTAGCTATCAAGTGGGTGAATTGACAGAGTAAACTAATAACACACTATTGTGAGCTGTTTAACTAGCGAGTTAAACTAACTAGTGAGCTGTTGCTAGAGCGACCGACGCCATAATGTAATAGTCTACGCTTGTCATCTGTAGATATTGCCATTTTTTGTATTCATTTGTTATTCTTTTTGACCGTTCTCATTATGTTAGCGTACTTCTCTTTTAATGTTAAGTGTTTTACCTCCTCACATCTTCTTGTTTGAGGAGGTGTTCACTTGAGACAGTTAAGCAAGTCCCAGCTGTGTCTGGGTACAAGTGACAGGATCAACAACCCAGCGGGTTTTCTTCCTATTGGGGAGTGTTGTACATGCTGCTATGGCGGTGTGTCCACTCACAAGATGAGTGACGCTGCCCAATACTGACACTATGGCGGTGTGTCCACTCACAAGATGAGTGACGCTGCCCAATACTGTCACTATGGCGGTGTGTCCACTCACAGGATGAGTGGCGCTGCCCAATACTGTCACTATGGCGGTGTGTCCACTCACAAGATGAGTGGCGCTGCCCAATACTGTCACTATGGCGGTGTGTCCACTCACAAGATGAGTGACGCTGCCCAATACTGTCACTATGGCGGTGTGTCCACTCACAGGATGAGTGGCGCTGCCCAATACTGTCACTATGGCGGTACGTGTGTCCACTCACAAGATGAGTGACGCTGCCCAATAAACTCGCCCCTCGGGGCAAAATTTAAAAATTTAAATTTAACCCTTAGTTAATTTAGTTAATTTTGTCCTATATTATTGATTTGTTCATTGTGTTGGGGGAAAGGCAGCCTGTATATACATATATGATAGGCTTATATCAATAGGACACCCCCCCCCCCAACCCATAGGGTGGGATTACAGGCCCCGCCCAGGATGTAACCCCACAACCTGCCAAGTCTTGGGGTACCTACTTATTGCTAGGTGAACAGGTGCATTAAGTGACAGGAAAGGTGCCCAACCATTTCTGTCCCGCCTGAGATTCGAACCCGGAATTCACGCTTGTAAGTCGAGAACGAACCCAACTGTACTCACCTAGTTGTGTTTGCGGGGGTTGAGCTCTGGCTCTTTGGTCCCGCCTCTCAACTGTCAATCAACTGGTGTACAGGTTCCTGAGCCTACTGGGCTCTATCATATCTATATTTGAAACTGTGTATGGAGTCAGCCTCCACCTGTACTAGCGAGACTATGCGGTAACACTAAGATACGGAGCCATCACAGTAGTCAAGGTACCCAAGCACCTCTACGGTGACTGGTGCCAACAACGTGGCCGGAGGCATAGTGCCCAACACGCGAGATCATAATAGTGGTTTCAGGAAGTATTTGTTCAATGTTTATATTGTGTAAGGAGACTGCTGGAGCGTGGCCAAGAGCTGAGGCCCGCGCGGCGCACCCGCTGCACCACGGCACAACACCACCCACTGTACACTGATTAGGTAAACACCCACTTCATGAGGACTCGAACCCACGCACATGGTACGCCCAAAGTAGTGCCCTACACCAGGACATAACAGCAATGATTGGCATTCCACTGAGAGGAAAGTAGTCATATTCTTATCCTTTCTAGCATTTCTAAAGCTTAAAACTGATTTCACTTTAAAAAACAATTTTACGTAAAACTGCTTTGAGCATGTAGTGGAGTAGTGGTGAAGGGAGTACCTTGGGAGTACCTTGGGAGTAGCGAGCGACCGGGTTCATGGTTCTTGCTCATTTTCTGTCATAATAATATTCATAATAATAATATTGGTTGCTAAGAATGTGTAAGAACACAAAAGGGGGACTGGGATGGGGAGGAGGGTAGTGTAACACGGGTTAGGTTCCTCTCTCTTTACTTCCTTCTTTCTACTCCCTCTACCCGTATTCTTACTTATTATTTCTAAACCAAGGGACCCCAAAACTTTTAACAAAGCCAACTCCACGCCACGTGGTCCTAAGACGATTGACCGACTTAGGATTCTACACCCAGTATGACGTGACCTAAGCTCTGCACAAAACCCTAGAGTCACCTCTGCTGCCACCACCAGACCAGTAATACAAGAGCAATGATCGAGGTCTGGATCGATCACGCTAATTAATCAACCTAGGGGCTTGATCCCCACTATAAACGATGACCTTGAGTGTGGAATAAATTACACGGTAATGATAATTCCGATTCGATGTTAGAATCGGCGCCCAATGCAACTCTGCCTCGTGTGGACCACGTGACCAGGACAAGTATACACATAAAACACATGGAAACAATAAAATGCAAATTAATAACAAATTTAATTTATTAAAAGAAAACTAAAACAAAATCTAAATATGTTCACTCCCTATCACTTTAACTCTCCCTACTTGACCTGAGGTTCAAATGAGACTATTTCTATACTTAACAATAGCAACTATACCTTGGGCGACCACAGCTCTAGGTGTTGGGGCTGTTCTTGGGGAGAGGTAAGATGTTGACCTCTTATCCCAGCTGCTTCCGTGACCACACTGCTTTTTTTTCCTTGTCTGGACTACCCCAGACAGAGTATTGTATTGTTCCGCATCGCTTACCCAGTTACTTTAGCAAGGTTAAGTTATAACAATTAAACTCTGTTGTACTTAATTGATCCAGACTGGTTGAATTATTTTACTGAATTAAATTACAAACATCTAACGGCAGAGCTGTTCCCGATCCCCAAAATGGTTAATAAAACTTTGAGAAATATTAGACATGTCAACCCTGCTGACCTATGACCGCCGGTCACTCCGCCTTAAAAGTTAGATCCGATTCGTGACGTCACTGATGGTGACTTAAACTCAATAATTAGAATACTCTTGATATTGTATCCAGTACTATTATACAATACAATTTTAATGCAAAATGAATAAAGGCTAATTTTCTCTAATTTACTGAATACTATAGGATGATTCATTATACGCAGCTATGAACAACGCGTCGGTTATTTCCACCGCGAATTCCCCTGGGGGTCAGGTCACCATGCGGCTCAGCTTCCCATTCTCTTTTGTCGATAAACCACTCTGGATAATTCTTACAACAGCCTAGTTTGTTACAACCCCCCCGCACAAGCACTTAGTAAACCTTGTTAATTTGTTAAAATTCACGAGGTTTAGTATCCAAACCCACAATTCAACTCATGCCACAAACAAAAGCTAACCTAACTAATAAAATTCGACAAATAATAGTCCAACATCATAATAAACATCCCACCGCTGCCACCATTGTAACACGGGTTAGGTTCCTCTCTCTTTACTTCCTTCTTTCTACTCCCTCTACCCGTATTCTTACTTATTATTTCTAAACCAAGGGACCCCAAAACTTTTAACAAAGCCAACTCCACGCCACGTGGTCCTAAGACGATTGACCGACTTAGGATTCTACACCCAGTATGACGTGACCTAAGCTCTGCACAAAACCCTAGAGTCACCTCTGCTGCCACCACCAGACCAGTAATACAAGAGCAATGATCGAGGTCTGGATCGATCACGCTAATTAATCAACCTAGGGGCTTGATCCCCACTATAAACGATGACCTTGAGTGTGGAATAAATTACACGGTAATGATAATTCCGATTCGATGTTAGAATCGGCGCCCAATGCAACTCTGCCTCGTGTGGACCACGTGACCAGGACAAGTATACACATAAAACACATGGAAACAATAAAATGCAAATTAATAACAAATTTAATTTATTAAAAGAAAACTAAAACAAAATCTAAATATGTTCACTCCCTATCACTTTAACACTCCCTACTTGACCTGAGTGGCAAATGAGACTATTTCTATACTTAACAATAGCAACTATACCTTGGGCGACCACAGCTCTAGGTGTTGGGGCTGTTCTTGGGGAGAGGTAAGATGTTGACCTCTTATCCCAGCTGCTTCCGTGACCACACTGCTTTTTTTTCCTTGTCTGGACTACCCCAGACAGAGTATTGTATTGTTCCGCATCGCTTACCCAGTTACTTTAGCAAGGTTAAGTTATAACAATTAAACTCTGTTGTACTTAATTGATCCAGACTGGTTGAATTATTTTACTGAATTAAATTACAAACATCTAACGGCAGAGCTGTTCCCGATCCCCAAAATGGTTAATAAAACTTTGAGAAATATTAGACATGTCAACCCTGCTGACCTATGACCGCCGGTCACTCCGCCTTAAAAGTTAGATCCGATTCGTGACGTCACTGATGGTGACTTAAACTCAATAATTAGAATACTCTTGATATTGTATCCAGTACTATTATACAATACAATTTTAATGCAAAATGAATAAAGGCTAATTTTCTCTAATTTACTGAATACTATAGGATGATTCATTATACGCAGCTATGAACAACGCGTCGGTTATTTCCACCGCGAATTCCCCTGGGGGTCAGGTCACCATGCGGCTCAGCTTCCCATTCTCTTTTGTCGATAAACCACTCTGGATAATTCTTACAACAGCCTAGTTTGTTACAACCCCCCCCGCACAAGCACTTAGTAAACCTTGTTAATTTGTTAAAATTCACGAGGTTTAGTATCCAAACCCACAATTCAACTCATGCCACAAACAAAAGCTAACCTAACTAATAAAATTCGACAAATAATAGTCCAACATCATAATAAACATCCCACCGCTGCCACCATTGTAACACGGGTTAGGTTCCTCTCTCTTTACTTCCTTCTTTCTACTCCCTCTACCCGTATTCTTACTTATTATTTCTAAACCAAGGGACCCCAAAACTTTTAACAAAGCCAACTCCACGCCACGTGGTCCTAAGACGATTGACCGACTTAGGATTCTACACCCAGTATGACGTGACCTAAGCTCTGCACAAAGACAAGCAGATAGGAGAAGAGGGGGGGGGGGGAACGAAACAAAAGGAAAAGGAAAAGCAATCCGGCACAATTAGAGAAGACAGCAGCAGGAGTGCAAGGCCACCAAAGGACAGAGGACTGTCCCACGGAGCATCACACTCCAGCAGCCGTCCAATCAGCCCCCCTCACAGCACCAACGGCCGGATGGGGAGGGGGTATTGATGTTAAGAAATGTGACAATCTATAAAAGTAATAATATTAGAACTAGAAGGATAGTGGAAGGGGTTCTAATATATACTCTGAATACTTTCGTTGCTAACAAAAGCTTTACTTCAAAAGATAGCTTTACTAGGGAAATAATTCTGAATGAATTAAAATTAAATCTCAATATATGGATGAATGAAAGCAGTGCCTTTAGCCACGTTGCTTGAGGTATGCAGAGGGTTAAGAGGGACAGCATCCAGATGAACACCTCTATTGATAACAGTTCCAGTTCTCAGAATAGCACTGTAGCCCGTGCTACAGGGACATTGCGTTCTGAGTTTATTGTCCCTCTTACCATCGTGCATATCCTTGTTAAATGTCCTAACGTCCAGGACGAGCCTGTGTCTTGCTTTCCGACTGTCCCCCGCGGTCGCTTGTCCCTCGATAGAATTCTTGGTGAATGGATACTTTGGTATTGTTCACCTTACCCGTTTCAGTTCTCGTATTGGCATCCTTGGTGATATTTAGCGCCCTCTGATTATTCCGCGCATTTGATGCTGCTACATAGCCCTCCCGGTTAGGTGCCTTCTTTTGATAATTGCTTGCTTACTTTCGTTCTGAGTAGCTAAATCTAAAAGCCAACAACATTAACGGATAGCAGCCTCACTAGACGTTGAGATGCAAGTCCTCACCACACACTCAGACCTGGACAAAGCACTCAGGAGAGTGTGAAAGACTTGCTGTAATTTCTTGACGTAAATTTAAATAAAGTGTGGGTTTTTATCCTAAATAATAAATAATAATAATTTCTTTGAAATTCTTAGACTCAACCAAAGCAGAAATGCTATGCAATTCAAGGCCCCCACATTGGGGGAATGACCTCCCAAATGTAATCAAAAGCTGTTCGTCTCCCAACCAGTTTAAAATGAGACTAACAAATATATACTTAATATAATTGAATTAATATATTATAACCCATGTAATCAATTTCACTTACAGCTTCCCTCAATCATTTTTTTTATTACTCTTTTCTTACATTTTTATTTAATATAATTATGTACTTTCTACATTTAATGTATCTAATTTCTTGCATGTCTTTCATAAAGTGTTAATTCAAGTACTTTATAACCCTTGTTTATTTTGGTGTTGGCCCCAATAACTTCACTTATACCATATTACTGTGTTCTGTTATGTTCTGTTATGTTCTGTTATGTTCTGTTATGTTCTGTTATGTTCTGTTATGTTCTGTTATGTTCTGTTATGTTCTGTTATGTTCTGTTATGCTCCCCCAAAAATGCTGTGCTATGAGAAAAAAAGACAAAAGAGAGACAAAAAAGTGCTATGAGAAAGCGTCCACTTGCTCTTCTATATTAGACCTTAGTATTTACATTCTATATAATCCAATTAAACTAGTCAGCTTTCCAATCACCTGGACTATATGGGGTCTCGAACCCTGGACCCCATGCATGTGAGGTCGTAGTTCAATCTTGAGGTAATTTCAGGGCTTAGCGTCCCCGCGGCCCGGTCCTCGACCAGGCCTCCGTTTTGTTACACACCCCCAGGAAGCAGCCCGTAGCAGCTGTCTAACTCCGAGATACTTATTTATTGCTAGGTGAGCAGAACACCAGGTTGAAAGAAACGCTGCCCATTTGTTTCCGCCTTCGCTGGAGATCGTACCCAGAACCTCAGGACTACTAACAGTCTCCGTGGTGTAGTGGTAAGACACTCGCCTGGCGTTCCGCGAGCGCTATGTCATGGGTTCGTATCCTGGCCGGGGAGGATTTACTGGGCGCAATTCCTTAACTGTAGCCTCTGTTTAACGCAACAGCAAAATGTGTACTTGGATGTAACAACGATTCTTCGCGGCGGGGATCGTATTCCAGGAACCTGCCCGAAACGCTACGCGTACTAGTGGCTGTACAAGAATGTAACAACTCTTGTATATATCTAAAAAAAAAAAAAATATCGAGCCCTGTCCACTCAGCTATCAGGCTTTAGCTATCAAGTGGGTGAATTGACAGAGTAAACTAATAACACACTATTGTGAGCTGTTTAACTAGCGAGTTAAACTAACTAGTGAGCTGTTGCTAGAGCGACCGACGCCATAATGTAATAGTCTACGCTTGTCATCTGTAGATATTGCCATTTTTTGTATTCATTTGTTATTCTTTTTGACCGTTCTCATTATGTTAGCGTACTTCTCTTTTAATGTTAAGTGTTTTACCTCCTCACATCTTCTTGTTTGAGGAGGTGTTCACTTGAGACAGTTAAGCAAGTCCCAGCTGTGTCTGGGTACAAGTGACAGGATCAACAACCCAGCGGGTTTTCTTCCTATTGGGGAGTGTTGTACATGCTGCTATGGCGGTGTGTCCACTCACAAGATGAGTGACGCTGCCCAATACTGACACTATGGCGGTGTGTCCACTCACAAGATGAGTGACGCTGCCCAATACTGTCACTATGGCGGTGTGTCCACTCACAGGATGAGTGGCGCTGCCCAATACTGTCACTATGGCGGTGTGTCCACTCACAAGATGAGTGGCGCTGCCCAATACTGTCACTATGGCGGTGTGTCCACTCACAAGATGAGTGACGCTGCCCAATACTGTCACTATGGCGGTGTGTCCACTCACAGGATGAGTGGCGCTGCCCAATACTGTCACTATGGCGGTACGTGTGTCCACTCACAAGATGAGTGACGCTGCCCAATAAACTCGCCCCTCGGGGCAAAATTTAAAAATTTAAATTTAACCCTTAGTTAATTTAGTTAATTTTGTCCTATATTATTGATTTGTTCATTGTGTTGGGGGAAAGGCAGCCTGTATATACATATATGATAGGCTTATATCAATAGGACACCCCCCCCCCCCAACCCATAGGGTGGGATTACAGGCCCCGCCCAGGATGTAACCCCACAACCTGCCAAGTCTTGGGGTACCTACTTATTGCTAGGTGAACAGGTGCATTAAGTGACAGGAAAGGTGCCCAACCATTTCTGTCCCGCCTGAGATTCGAACCCGGAATTCACGCTTGTAAGTCGAGAACGAACCCAACTGTACTCACCTAGTTGTGTTTGCGGGGGTTGAGCTCTGGCTCTTTGGTCCCGCCTCTCAACTGTCAATCAACTGGTGTACAGGTTCCTGAGCCTACTGGGCTCTATCATATCTATATTTGAAACTGTGTATGGAGTCAGCCTCCACCTGTACTAGCGAGACTATGCGGTAACACTAAGATACGGAGCCATCACAGTAGTCAAGGTACCCAAGCACCTCTACGGTGACTGGTGCCAACAACGTGGCCGGAGGCATAGTGCCCAACACGCGAGATCATAATAGTGGTTTCAGGAAGTATTTGTTCAATGTTTATATTGTGTAAGGAGACTGCTGGAGCGTGGCCAAGAGCTGAGGCCCGCGCGGCGCACCCGCTGCACCACGGCACAACACCACCCACTGTACACTGATTAGGTAAACACCCACTTCATGAGGACTCGAACCCACGCACATGGTACGCCCAAAGTAGTGCCCTACACCAGGACATAACAGCAATGATTGGCATTCCACTGAGAGGAAAGTAGTCATATTCTTATCCTTTCTAGCATTTCTAAAGCTTAAAACTGATTTCACTTTAAAAAACAATTTTACGTAAAACTGCTTTGAGCATGTAGTGGAGTAGTGGTGAAGGGAGTACCTTGGGAGTACCTTGGGAGTAGCGAGCGACCGGGTTCATGGTTCTTGCTCATTTTCTGTCATAATAATATTCATAATAATAATATTGGTTGCTAAGAATGTGTAAGAACACAAAAGGGGGACTGGGATGGGGAGGAGGGTAGTGTAACACGGGTTAGGTTCCTCTCTCTTTACTTCCTTCTTTCTACTCCCTCTACCCGTATTCTTACTTATTATTTCTAAACCAAGGGACCCCAAAACTTTTAACAAAGCCAACTCCACGCCACGTGGTCCTAAGACGATTGACCGACTTAGGATTCTACACCCAGTATGACGTGACCTAAGCTCTGCACAAAACCCTAGAGTCACCTCTGCTGCCACCACCAGACCAGTAATACAAGAGCAATGATCGAGGTCTGGATCGATCACGCTAATTAATCAACCTAGGGGCTTGATCCCCACTATAAACGATGACCTTGAGTGTGGAATAAATTACACGGTAATGATAATTCCGATTCGATGTTAGAATCGGCGCCCAATGCAACTCTGCCTCGTGTGGACCACGTGACCAGGACAAGTATACACATAAAACACATGGAAACAATAAAATGCAAATTAATAACAAATTTAATTTATTAAAAGAAAACTAAAACAAAATCTAAATATGTTCACTCCCTATCACTTTAACACTCCCTACTTGACCTGAGTGGCAAATGAGACTATTTCTATACTTAACAATAGCAACTATACCTTGGGCGACCACAGCTCTAGGTGTTGGGGCTGTTCTTGGGGAGAGGTAAGATGTTGACCTCTTATCCCAGCTGCTTCCGTGACCACACTGCTTTTTTTTCCTTGTCTGGACTACCCCAGACAGAGT